>NC_079212.1:40070119-40347619 GCF_029633865.1 Lampris incognitus
ACGACTTCTCTCGTGCTGGGTGTTTATTCACCGACCGTATTCCCACTGACGTTGTTACGTACATCACGTGACTTTGTTGTGGCGCTACGGAAAGCCGTAAGGGACATTAGCAAATCAAATATTACTAGCAAATATTACACCACACACGCCCGTATTAAACAGCACCAGGAGAGGAGGAAACTGCCACCACGTTTGTCTAATGCACACCATAACTGGATATTAACATCCCTCGAACTGCGGGGTCAAGACAACGTGAGGCAAGCCTGCTGCTGGCTGCTCACGGCTATATTTAAGGGGACGCCAGGATAATTAAACCTCACCTGTTGTCATTCGGGATGATTGTGAGGCGTGGCTGGACCCGGAAGAAGGGGCGAGAGCTCTGCTCATCACACTTGGAAAACACTTTTGCTCCATGGAGAGGGGAGAAAGCGGAGGTGATGAGTGGCAGGGGATATTTATTTTTTTTGATGGTGATATTGTTCATACCCCGGAAGTCAATGCACGGTCTCAAAGTCCCATCTTTTTTTCCCCACAAAAAAGAATCCAGCACCCACCGGGGAGGACGAAGGCCTGATACCTGCAGCCAGGGAATCCTGGATGTACGTCTCCATGCCTGTTGTTCTGGGCGAGAGAGATTGTACAACCGGCTGCTGGGAAGGGGAGCTCCTGGCTGAAGGTCGATGGCACAGTCATAGGGCCGGTGGGGACGTAATGACAGGGCCTGATGTTTGCTGAACACAGGAGCAAAGTCGTGATAAACTGCGGGTACCGAAGACATGTCTGGTGGCTCTGAAACAGGTGAAGGAACAAACAAGGCAGGAGCAAGGGCAGAACGAAGACAGTTAGCATGACAGGATGAACTCCAAGATATTACCTTTCCAGCAGCCCAGTCTATGGAGAACCAACCAGGGATGACCGAGGACAAGAGGAGAACCAGGGCAGTCAAAGACATGGAAACTAATCATCTCCCGATGATTACCAGAGACACGAAGGCTGACTGGCTCTGTTCTCTCGGTTACACGGGCGAGGAGTTGTCCGTTGAGGGCTCTGGCAGTGAGGGGTCTTTCCAGTGGAATGCTCTCCATTGCCAATTGGGTCACAACATTTCGGTCCAAAAAACTCTCATCGGCCCCTGAGTCAACAAAAGCCGATAGTAGGAGCGTCTGATTCAGCCAAGAGAGGGTGGCATCTAGTGGAATTCTTGGGGAAGAGGAATCAGAGGTCTGGCCCAACAATATCTCTCCCACTACTGTTGAGCCCCCCCTTCTGCTGGGCGTAAGGGACAGGTGGAGAGGAAATGGCCAGTCTGACCACAATACAGACCGCTCCAGGTGCTTAACCGGCGTTGCCTTTCCTCTGGGGTGAGATTAGCTCGGCCTAACTGCATAGGCTCGGACTCTGGAAGAGACCGACGGTGGAGAAGGACGAGGTAGGGTGTTAGCAGAGGCTATCTTACCCGTTCTCTCCTTCCGACGCTCCCTAAGGCGGTTGTCCACCTCGATAGCTAGGTCAATAAGCCGATCGAGTCCGTCAGGCTCTTCCCGGGATGCCAACTCGTCCTTTATGGTGTCACAGAGTGTTATGGAAAGCTTCCTGGAGCGCCTCCTCATTCCAGCCACTCTCAGCTGCAAGGCAGCGGAATTCAACTGCTAATTCAGCCACTGAGCGAGAGCGCTGACGAAGGGAAAGCATTCTCTTGGCGGCCTGTTTACCTCGAACCGGGTGGTCAAAGATTTTCCCCATCTCCTCCTAAAAGTTGGGAGTATGAGGAACAGATCGGGGACTGTTTTTCCCAAACTGCCGTAGCCCAGCTGTGTGCCGGACTACGGAGGTAGCCAATCAGGTAGGAAATCCTAGCTCTGTCAGTGGAATAGGTACGGGGCTGTTGGTCAAAAACTAATGAACATTGAATTAAAAAGTCTCTACGGGTTCCCAAATTGCCATCATATGGCTCTGGAGGTGGCACATATGGTTCGCGTGGTGGGGGAGAGGGGCTGCGGACCAACTGGGCAGGCAGGACTGGTTGGGAGGGGTTCAGGGCGGAGAGTTGTTGCTGCAGGCTAGCCAGGGCCTGGGCCATCTCCGTAACCTGTGAGGACAACGTTTGCAAAACCTGATTATGTTATGCAAGCAGAATACCCTGGCTGGCGATGGCTTGATGAAGGGGATCTGTGTCTGCTGAGTCCATCTTTGGCCAGATCGTACCGTTACGGGACACTCAGGCGCAGACACAAAACTTGCTTCCCAAAGGAGCATATCAGTCAATCAGCAGATTCAAAAACAGATTTGCGAGCAAGGGCTGGATGCAGTACACTGACGGATCAGAGGCTACGATTTGGCAGGGTGGAAGTGGCAGTGCTGGTCTTTTATAGCAGGTTGGCTTGATTATGGAATGAGTTGCAGCTGGTGAGGCCCTGCTCACCTATCTCCACTCACACACAAACAGAGAGAGAGAGAGAGAGAGAGAGAGAGAGAGAGAGAGAGAGAGAGAGAGAGAGAGAGAGAGAGACTGACACTCGGGGAGTGGCTCAGGTTAAGTAGCTTTTGAGGTTGAGGGTGTGAAAGGAGAGACAGATGTAACAATTGGATTTGTTTTTGCAAAATTTAGCTAGGTTAAACTGCTTCTTTATCATTGAGTCATGGCTTACCCCTGATGACCTCTCCCCTCTTATTGAAGCCACTCCTTCAGGCTACTCTCATTTTCATCAACCCAGTTTACATGTGCAAGGTGGTGGGGTTGCCTTAATTCACAAAAATGCCATCAAGTGCTCTATTATTTCTATACGCCCTTTTTCATCTTTTGAATTTTTAGCTTTTGTGATAGATGGCACCCTGCCAGTCTTCTCCTTACTAGCATACAGACCCCCAAAGCCCAATAGAAAGAAAGACAGTAAATTTGTCATTGTAAGCAAGCATATGAAATTCATCCTCTGCTTTAACCCATCCTATGGTATAGGAGCAGTGGGCAGCTGTAGTGCAGCACCCAGGGACCAACTCCAGTTCTTCTTTCCATTGCCTTGGTCAGGGGCACAGACAGTATTAACCCTAGCATACACTGTTTTGGTGGTGGGAGGAAACTAGAGCACCCGGCAGAAACCCATGCAGACATGGGGAGAACATGCAAACTCCACACAAAAAGGGTCTGGGACAGCCTGGGGTTTGAACCCAGGACCTGCTTGCTGGGAGGCAATAGTGCTGATCACTGGGCCATCATGCTGCCCACCAAGTTTGAATATTGATTTTATCAGTGAATTCTCTGATCTTCTTTCCCACATTGTTCCAAAATAGGACAACTTTCTCATTCTTGGATATTTCAACATCCACATTTGCTGTCCCTCCAAAGCCATGTCTTGTGATTTTATAAATTTTCTTGAATCTGTGGAGTCATGTGATGTGGTTGACAAGAATGGCTGTGCCCGTCCGTGCACATAACACTGGACAATGAAGATTTTGCTTCCTGAACACTTTTGGGTTTATTTTATGGATCTTGGGCTGCTGATCATGGAAATCACCCTAAAATTTTCCTATCACACAGTTTTGTAGCTATAACCTATGTTTTGTGATTTCCCATTATATTTTAAGTTTACTAGTATATTGCCCACAAAGCAAGCTGTTTTGGTCAGTCCAAGCATACCTGGGCATGCACTCAGTGTAGGTGCTATGCAAATGTTGTCTTTGGCATGCCTGGGCATGCTTAGTCAGGTTAGATGCTGGCAGACAGGCTGTAAAAGCTGCTCACATGTACAGATGCTGCTTGGATGCATGTTGATGCACATGTTCTTCAGGCAATAACATAGTGAGTATACTTACCAATAAGATCTATTGTCTTCAGGAAGATCTTATACAGCAGAAATGTCTCATCAATGTTCCAACAGCTGTAATACATTCTGTTACGAATGTGGTAACCAAGAGAAACCCTGGGCTCCTCACATTTGTTGTACAACATGTGAAGTCAACCTGACAGCTTGGCTCAGATGTACTCGGAGGTCAGTGCCATTTACAGTCCCAATGATATGGCGAGAACAGTAGGATCACACGACGGACTGTTACTTCCGTCTAACCAATGTTTCTGGCTTTCTTTATATATATACACTACCGTTCAAAAGTTTGGGATCACATTGAAATGTCCATATTTTTGAAGGAAAAGCACTGTACTTTTCAATGAAGATAACTTTAAACTAGTCTTAACTTTAAAGAAATACACTCTATACATTGCTAATGTGGTAAATGACTATTCTAGCTGCAAATGTCTGGTTTTTGGTGCAATATCTACATAGGTGTATAGAGGCCCATTTCAAGCAACTATCACTCCAGTGTTCTAATGGTACAATGTGTTTGCTCATTGGCTCAGAAGGCTAATTGATGATTAGAAAACCCTTGTGCAATCATGTTCACACATCTGAAAACAGTTTAGCTCGTTACAGAAGCTACAAAACTGACCTTCCTTTGGGCAGGTTGAGTTTCTGGAGCATCACACTTGTGGGGTCAATTAAACGCTCAAAATGGCCAGAAAAAGAGAACTTTCATCTGAAACTCGACAGTCTATTCTTGTTCTTAGAAATGAAGGCTATTCCATGCGAGAAATTGCTAAGAAATTGAAGATTTCCTACACCGGTGTGTACTACTCCCTTCAGAGGACAGCACAAACAGGCTCTAACCAGAGTAGAAAAAGAAGTGGGAGGCCGCGTTGCACAACTGAGCAAGAAGATAAGTACATTAGAGTCTCTAGTTTGAGAAACAGACGCCTCACAGGTCCCCAACTGGCATCTTCATTAAATAGTACCCGCAAAACACCAGTGTCAACATCTACAGTGAAGAGGCGGCTGCGGGATTCTGGGCTTCAGGGCAGAGTGGCAAAGAAAAAGCCATATCTGAGACTGACCAATAAAAGAAAAAGATTAAGATGGGCAAAAGAACACAGACATTGGACAGAGGAAGACTGGAAAAAAGTGTTGTGGACGGATGAATCCAAGTTTGAGGTGTTTGGATCACAAAGAAGAACGTTTGTGAGACGCAGAACAAATGAAAAGATGCTGGAAGAATGCCTGACGCCATCTGTTAAGCATGGTGGAGGTAATGTGATGGTCTGGGGTTGCTTTGGTGCTGGTAAGGTGGGAGATTTGTACAGGGTAAAAGGGATTCTGAATAAGGAAGGCTATCACTCCATTTTGCAACGCCATGCCATACCCAGTGGACAGCGCTTGATTGGAGCCAATTTCATCCTACAACAGGACAATGACCCTAAACACACCTCCAAATTGTGCAAGAACTATTTAGAGCAGAAGCAGCCAGCTGGTATTCTATCGGTAATGGAGTGGCCAGCGCAGTCACCAGATCTGAACCCCATTGAGCTGTTGTGGGAGCAGCTTGACCGTATGGTACGCAAGAAGTGCCCATCCAACCAATCCAACTTGTGGGAGCTGCTTCTGGAAGCGTGGGGTGCAATTTCTCCAGATTACCTCAACAAATTAACAGCTAGAATGCCAAAGGTCTGCAATGCTGTAATTGCTGCAAATGGAGGATTCTTTGACGAAAGCAAAGTTTGATGTAAAAAAAATCTTATTTCAAATACAAATCATTATTTCTAACCTTGTCAATGTCTTGACTCTATTTTCTATTCATTTCACAACATATGGTGGTGAATAAGTGTGACTTTTCATGGAAAACACAAAATTGTTTGGGTGATCCCAAACTTTTGAACGGTAGTGTATATATCCATTATCTTAACCGCTTATCCTGCTCTCAGGGTCACGGGGATGCTGGAACCTATTCCAGCCTATCATATTGCTTCTTTGCAATAAATCTTATATCAGGCACCTGATTGTCAGTACCTGGGGTACCAGAAGCTCAAATCAAGAGTCAATAGCAACAGCAAAATAAGCTGTTTGGCATTGGCAGAGAAGATTTGGCAAATTTGGCAAATACTCAGCTCTGCTGCTCATCCTACAAATGCATGTTCCTTACAAATGTGGCACCAGTTAAAAGGGAAATAAACATGCTTTCCAACGGTATAAGATTTTTGCCAAGAAGCATTGTTACAACAAAGAAATAATATACCAAACACAAATTTCCTTACTTTTTGTGCTAAGTATATATATAAAGAAAGAGTGTATGTTTTTATGTTTGCTTAAAACTCCAAAAATACTCATTGTAGAACAAAAAGAAAGGTATCTTTAGAATCAGCACTTTCCAATGATTGCACAAGTCGAAAAAATATGTCAAAACCCAAGTAAAACATTTGACTTATTTGCAAAAGAGGCGTTACGATGCTTTGTGGCGACTTCCGGCAAATCCTTCCAGTGGTCAAGGGAGGCACTACACCTAACATTGTCAATGCTAGCCTGAAGGCACGCAACGTGGATTACCCTGAGGCGCTTGAGCACTGAGCGATTAATATACACACTGGCAAAGAAGCTTGATGAATGGATTGAAAATTATGACATTTGATAATTTTCTTTCATAAGATTCGTTTATTCAACATTCCTTTATCACATGTATCATATCATAAATTATCCTATATTTCATCATCGATGATATCGTAAAGATCAAATCGTGTTGGTTGTTTTGGTGAGAACATTTTCCCAGGGCAATGCTGGGTACCTCTGCTAGTCTTTACTAAATATAACAAATCTATTGAATACCCCAATCTGCTTTCAGCCATGAGATCAGTGCCACATGATAACAGTTTGCCAGGACCAAAGCCACCACAGACATGGAGCCTAGAAGAGGCAGATGAAGATGCCACCACGCATGAACCAGATGTGGAAAACGTCACTGATCTAGAAGTTGAACCCTGGTTATCCCCATCTGATAACACAGCCAGAATTAAATGATCTGCTTGGAGACTTACATTTGTCACAAGGTAAAGCAGAACTCCTTGGTTCAACATTGCAAGTATGGGGTTTGCTGTCACCAGGTACAAAAATGTCTATCTTTCAGAACCATCAAGTACATTTGACAAACTTCTTTACAGAGGTTGACAACCTCTGTTTCTGCACTGACATTGATGGATTGTTCATGGCTTTGGGTTGTGTGCATGACCCACAACAATGGCTTCTTTTTATAGATTTGTCAATGTTAAGGCTGAAAGTTGTCCTGTTACACAATGGCAATGTCCACCCTTCAGTACCCATTGACTATGTAGTACACATGAAAGAAACCTACAATAACATGGAACTGTTGTTGAAACACATACAGTACAACAATTATGACATGAACATCTGTGGTGATCTAAAAGTATTGGCACTGCTACTAGGAATGCAGCTCGGATATACAAATACTGTTGATTCCTATGTGAATGGGATAGCCATACTAAAGAGTCACATTACATTAAAAAGAACTGGCTGCTCCATAAGCATTTTGTTCCAGGGCAGAAAAGTGTGGCGCATAAACCACTTGTTGACCCAACAAAGATATTTCTGCCTCCTCTTCTTAAAAAAATCTGAGATTGGTAAGCGCACCACACAATCACCATGTCATCCAAGACGTTAACTTGTGAAACAGTAATAACAGAATGCAAAATTTTGAAACTCTTCCATCTGCTTATAACTCTCTCTACGTGTCTTCTCACACGAGACAGTTGTCTTGACGAATCTACTTCAGAAGCAGGTAACTGACGCTTTCCTTTAGTGAAACTTGGTATACGCAAGGTGGCACCATATGCAGCAAGCTCATACCTGATCAAAAATCCCCTGTCTGCTAAGACTTCATCTTTTGGTTCTAATAGGTGCAAAAACCTTGATTCAACTGTTATTTGCTTATCTGACACTCCCACCCCAGCCTGGGGACAGGAATGAAACTGCCCCTGCAGGTGTTACTCCCACCAGGTACTTAACTGTGTTATTATGTTTGTAATTGGACCAGGTTTGAGCTCTACCGGTCAAGTTAGTAGGTCTCACCACGAAAATCTCTGTACAGTCACACCGGCATCTCTTGAAATGTTGCCTGAAACTCTTTGGCATATTTTTAAGGACAGCACTCCTAGTCGGCCACTTGATAAGAGATTTCAATACATTTGCCATTACAGGCAACCAGGATCTTAGAATGTTTGATATTGTGCCTTCTGAAACTTTGAACCTATATGCTATATCTCTGTTACTGAGCCCCAATCTCAGTTTCACAAGGACCAATAATAAATTATCTTCCAGCATGAGACCTACAGTACACTTCTGCACACTATCTTTTATTTTTGTCATTAACCAAATGAAAACGACTGAAGTTAGCCCAGTGAGAACCCGAAAGTGTGCAGCATTGTTTCTGACCATGGAGAATGAGAAGCGTGATTTCTGGAGCTCCTCTTTGAGTTTGTTAGTCTTTTCTCAAGTTGCCATATTCAGTACTGAGGTGGTCATACTTTTGACTGAGACTGTTGTATGCTTCTTGTGGGATCATAGCCTCAGCTTCTTCTTCCTTTTCCTTTGCAGCCTTAGAAAATACAGGGCAAAACAGAGACAAAACGTAGACTATTAGTGAAGATGCCCGCACACGGGAATTACACAGCCTACGGTAGTATTCACAGCCACAATTAGAAACCTCAATTTGACTTAGCTAACGTTACCTCTCCCAATTTCTCCGCAGGCCTGCCACACTGTCATCCATAGGAAAACACAGAGGGGATGAAGTCTGGGCTGTGTTTATCCAAAGAGGCCTCTCCTACAAAATAAGATGCAACTGAAGCTTGCTATCAGAGTGTCACCCTAATTACAATAAGTTACTGGTAGCTTAAGCTAACGCAAAGAGAGTCCCAACTTTCTGATTGTTAGGCGGGCATGACAAACCTTTAGACTGTTAATTGATATTAAATATAATCCGAGTGTATTTGTATTACTCTGTATGTAACCAATGTATGTCACCAATGTATGTAACCAGAACAGAGGGTGAAGAAGACACATTCATGTAGACAAATATATTGCAGGTCTCCCACAAGAATGTGGGTAGGGGAGGGGGTTGCCCTCCCCAGGGGCCTTGGGAGAGACACCGTGTCTGGTACGGGGAGGACCCCCTGCTAAACTCAGTAGGGTAGAACAGGATGAGCACTTCTTAAAGCTCAACCACCAAAAGGTTCCATTGATAGGATAATTAAGACCAGAGGTGTCGTAAAGGAGAAGCAGGGGGGTCTATATAACCCATCAGGACACACAAAGAAGTCAGACACACACACAACGGATTGGCAGAGTGTGTCTCCAGATCTGTACTCAATAAAACCATTTTAATCTCCTAAAACGTAGTGGCTGTTTTCTTCACATCAACGGACCCGGAGACGAGGAACACGAATGTTTAACCTCTACAAGACACATAGCCATACCTACAACAGACAAAAGTATAGTTTAACGTTACATTACTTACCTGATATGAAGTGCGCGCTACAAACACGAGCATTTTGAATGCCGTCCTCAGTCCAGTCCTTCCGTCTTATCGCGTTTAACCACAGTTGTCGCCGATCTTTTGGACTGGGAGCGGCCGCTGGTGTGCGATAAAACTTGGAGTTTAGTTTATTACCTCTTCGATTCCGGCACCTAAAAACACAGCACGAACACACGTCCGCTAACGTTAGCTAGATGACGTACGCTTGCCTGAGGACGTGAGTCGTATTTCAGGTTGCCGCTTCTGGCTTGGTTTCGCCTCCAGTTGACGCCCTGACGTCATCATTACGTAGCCTCTAAAAGGGTCTATATAATTGGCTGACACGACGCCTCATTTGCATACATTGGCCTTAAAGCGGGACGCTCGCTGTATGACTTTAACAACAGACGTGATATCGTCTCCTGTCGGTTTCCCCTGAGACCACTGTAAGCGTAACTGTAGAGCAACCACAAAGTATTGCAAAAGGCATGTGTAAAAAGAGATTGCTCAAACAATGAAACTGGCGTGTTTTTTTTACACAATGATACATTTTTTTGATAGATTTGCTGCTGTTTGATTTGAGGTATTGATGTGATCAAATTCATGTGCTGTTACCTATCCGGCTTCGCCGCCTCGAGCCGTAGGTGGAAGTCTCTGGTGTCTCGCGAGCCTATTTAGCTTAGCCTGGCAAGGCTCAGTTTGCAACAGTACTGACACCAAATGATTTTGGATAGGTGGATGGGTAAACTATGCCATTGTTATTATTAGCTTAGATCAGGGACGTTAAATATTTTTGTAGGCTTCCGTCCAGCACAGACGCCGAAGTCCTAAGGGAAGCGTTACTACTTGTGTACGGTGGCATGACTTAGAAGTCTGATTGCCTCTACTTAACAAGGTTTGACGTTTGGCCAGGTTTTATATCAACTCACTGTGGATTTTACATATAAGGGGGGAAACCAAAATGTTATTGTTTTTTACAATTTATTTTTTCTTTGAGGATATTAAAAAAATTCCCCACGGGTTTTGACGTTGTAAACAGATGGCGATGGAGGCGAGCTACAATTACAAAGAGAACGTGGGAGCCACGTTACGTTTCCACCCATCCGTTATCCGAGCCGCTCGTCCCGATTGGGGTCGCGGGACGCCGTAGCATACCCCAGCTGTCACTGGGTTTTATATATTGTAGCGAACCCAGGGGGGACAACGCAACCACAGAAACTGCCGCGGCCGGGAAGCGAACCCGTATCGCCCGCACCGCAGGAGGCATCGCTAACCGCTCGACCAAAAGCTCAGACCCGCGAACCAGCGGCCAGCGTGTCTACTTATCCATGCACGTTACAATATCTTTACGAGGTTGGTTCATATATGTTTCGCAGTTTGTATTTGTGTAAATTAGCTTGCATGAATTGAGACGAACAAGTGATTTCACTGAATAGGTTAATTAATAGTAACTGTTAAAAGTCAGCTAATAGTGATTTGATTTCATTCACGTTGATGTAAGCTTGATATTTTGTGAAAGGCAACACTTGCTGTCAGAAAGGGTATTTCGGTGGTCGTCGCTTTAAGAACGATGCGGGGGAAATGACGTTGTTGTTGTTGTTGTTGCTGTTTTGAACGTCCTGGCCGTAGAGCTTACACCGCGCAGTAGTTTGCTGATTAGGATAACTAAACTTTGATTACTCCTGTAAGCAGATCCTACACGTTATGGAATAACAATACTTGGGTCCCCCCCCCCTTCTGACGTCGGGCGCTGAAGAAGTGTTTCCTCATCTCCAAAAAAAAAACGTCGTTTCCCTCTGTTACGTTAGTACGTGTACTGATCGGTAAGTGTAACTGCTACTGGCACGATTTATGTGCTGTGTGTGCTTATACGTTGTGTGCGTTACGCTTACCGATACACAACATATAAGCACACGCCACACGAGTGAGTATCACTTTGTGTTATACTCGGTCGTGGGGCGGTGGTCTGTTTCGCTGCAGGCCAGTCTAACGTTATGCGTGCTGGGTCAGTTGCAGGACACTGGTCTGCGTTTGCTGTAATCGCAGCAGCCTGTAGACCTGAAGAATACGAGACAAACGACGGGCTGTGCTGCCCCATGTGTAAAGAAGGTACGTGGGAGAAACGGACACCGGTTAAAATGTTGGATTTCTAGCCGAAGCAAGTGAAAGTGTTTCGTAGTTGGCTAAACGTAACCAAAAATGTCTTGAAATCGCGTTAAACACTATAAAAAGTATGGTGACACTTTTATTGGCTTGCCTGCACATATCACTAGTTATTTAAGGGCGGACCCGAGGCCCTCCTGGCAATAGCTGCTGCTACTATCACGTTCAGCTGCTTCCGCTAGTGGTGCCTCAGACCAGTGTTAGTTCATTTAAATGATATAGTCAGGGTTCGAATTATAAACTCAGCTTCGTCGGGGGTCTCCAAAACAGGGCAAAAAAAAAAAACAACAACATACGCATGCGCTCAAGTCATGCCCACACAGCGACGGGACTTTTTTTTTATTATAGTGTATGACTGGATAAGCACTGTCACGAGCACCGTGTCAAGGAAATCGAATGTTTAGCCTAATGCCCTAGAACCAGCTACTAGGCCTACTACTAAACTGTAGTGGAGGACGTTGAGTATTTTTTTTTACCAAACTTTGGTATATTTGACCTAACACAAAACAATGTTATTGTAGCACACTTGATAAGAATGACACTTACAAGGGCTGGTGTTTTTGTTGTTTTACTCCATCTGTCAAATAGACATTACAGAGGACACGTTTTCAAAGCATGGCTCACTATACGAACGGCCACACTCATCTGCAATTTATACACAATAAGAGCACCAAATATATTCTTCCATAAATTCACATTAGTCTAGCCTACCGCGAGCAAAGCTAAACAGTATATAACGCCACGGAACATGGGGGGATCAAAATAGCAACACACATAGGCCTACCTTCATATTTACACAGTGTGGAGACACCAAACATAGCAAAGGGACAGACTAATCACACCTACAGACAATGTCAAAGCCAAGCTACAGAACAATGGGTTCAGACCGCGGGAGCTATGGCTACGCCAACGTTAGCAACTCGCTAGCAACCTAGCTAACGTTAGCCAGTGATATGACGTTATCAAAACAAATATGAAAGTCCCTTCGTGGGTATTTCTAATAGGCATCCATATCCCACCTACACATCATATTTAATCACCATCCTAATTCCATATGTCTAACTAGTCTGCTTACCTGTCAAATAGACATTACAGAGGACACGTTTTCAAAGCATGGCTCACTATACGAACGGCCACACTCATCTGACGACTCTATGTCCCAGAGTGCACGGCGAGAGCCAGCACTACGTCACACAGGCTAGAAGCAATTAACCTGCAGTGCCCTCCTGTGGCGAGAACCGGCTATCACAACAACACAGCAGACAATTCTCCTCTTTACTATTAGTGAGTGGTCAATGAAGGTAAGTATATAAAATAAAAAATAGATGGGGGGCTACTAAATCCCAAGTACCCCACACTCTCCCCTCAAAAAGATAATGGCGTCCCGACATAACAAATCTACCAGTCCACATTGCATAACTTTTCATTGAAAAGATAGGTTATTACTAAGCAGGAGTCAATCTGGATACTGTACTGTAATCAGTCATAACATATAACACACATCTCCTATTAATGGTATATGTTTGCAGTAAATAATGTGCACTTGAATCCACTGCTTCGTCCGTCTTGAGGCCGGGGAGCTATAGTATCTGACTAAAAGCAAATAACTTTGTAATAGTAATATCCCTGGTGGTAACAGGTGTGTTCTAAAACCCCAATGCTACAGTAACTCTGTGTCTGGTGATCACAGGACAACTAAAATCACATAGCTATAACAATTGTAACATGTCAAAAGTTTTTTTTTTGTTTTTTTTGTTTTTTTTTTTTCATTTATTTATTTATACTGAGTTGTCTGATTTGCTTATCTACCAGACACACTAGGCTGCCCTAGTCTGTGATAAGTAAACACTGGTGTAGGTTTTCTATTTCTCAAAGGATATGCTTTTTCTCTGGCAGGCTGCACAGCTTCCCCTGGAGGAGGCTGCAAGGCATCTTCTGGTGGAGGCTGCAAGGCATCTTCCAGGCTCTTGTCGTCATCGGGCTCATCCTCTTCTTCAGCTCCAGATGTCTCGCCATTCTCTGACACTGTCCCATTGTCCTCTATTGTTGCAGGCTGCTCCGCAAAATCCTCTTCATCTTGACCGTCTCTTTCCTCCGGATAGAACTCCAAGGCATCTGGGCTCAGCTGACTCTGGATCCGCTCACTGGCTCTGACTGTTGGTCGTCCCACGATGCATCTCCAGTTATCCTCATCATCTGAGTCACTGTCCTGTTCCTGGTTCCACTGCATTTGTCTGTCTGTCTTCTTTCTCTCCCGTCTAGGTTTCACAGGTAAGTCCTCTTCTCTTGGTTCCACCGGCAGGAAGTCGCATGGCAGAAGAAGGTTCCTATGCATGATTCTGGTTCGTCCTTTTCCATTCTCCGGCTTCAGCTCATACACAGGGCTGTCGGCGTGCTTCCTCTGTGTTACTACATGCACCTGGTCCTCCCAGAATGGTCTTAATTTCCCCGGTCCTCCTTTCTCGTTCAGGTTGCGGATGAGAACTCTGCATCCGGCATACAGCTCTGTCCCGTGGGCCTTTTTGTCGTATAGTGTTTTGTTTCTGGCCCCCTCCTTCCGTGCTGTCTCTGATGCTAGGCGATAGGCGTCATTCATGCGGGCCTTCCACTTCTCTGCATATTCTTGAGGGGATAGTGCCTGGTCCTTTGCTCTAAGGCCAAACATCAGGTCAATGGGAAGTCTTGGATTTCTGCCGAACAACAGATAGTAAGGTGCAAATCCGGTCGCTTCATTTCGGGTGCAGTTGTATGCATGTATCACCTTTGGGAGTGACGCTTTCCAATCCGTTTTCGCAACCGCTGGCAGGTTTCTCAGCATCGCCAGAACCGTTCTGTTGAAACGCTCGACCTGACCATTTCCTTGCGGGTGATACGGTGTTGTGTGAGAACCCCTGACTCCACTGTACTCCTGCAGCTTGGCGAAGAGCTTATTGTCAAACTCCTTCCCTTGGTCATGGTGCAGCGTCGCCGGGAAACCAAATCTCAGCACAAAGTCCCCGAATACCTTCTCTGCGGCGGTCTTGGCAGCTTTGTTTCTGCATGCATAGGCTTGAACAAAACGGGTAAAGTGGTCCATAACCACCAGTATATACTCGTACCCTCCCTTACACTTCTCTAAGTGTAAGAAGTCAATAGAGACCATCTCAAATGGGTGTGTGGTCACGATGTTGGTGAGAGGGGCTCTGGTTGGTTTGTTGGGGCGCTTGGTCTTCAGGCAGCTACACACCTGTGTGATGTAATGTTCCACATCTTTCTGCATGTGAGGCCAATAGAAACGGTCCCTCAACAGGTGCAACACCCTCTCCACGCCTAGATGGCCCAGGTCTCTGTGCAGTTCTTTATATACCAGCTCATGGAACTTTTTCGGCAGGACTAGCTGAGTTCGGGTAGCTGTTTTCCGGCGCAGGATGCCATCATCATCAAGGCACAGCCGATGCTTCTCTCTCATGAGTGTCGCAGCACCCCTGCTCGCACACTGTGTTTTTCCCCGAGGCCACTGATTGGAGGTTATGTACTTCAGCACCTCTCCAATGACAGCATCCTCCCTCTGGGCGTCTCTCACCGTCTGACTGGGTATCTCTGCCACAGGTGATGTATGTTCCTTCTCAAACTCGGCTAGTGCTGTGGCTATGGTTACCGGACACATCCAAGGCTCAGCTCTCTCCAGCTGTACTGACAGCGCCTGGGTCACACTGTTCATGACCTCGGGGTGTACTTCTTGTGAACAGGTCTGCATGTACTGCTCCATCGGCATGCGTGAGAGGCCATCTGCGTCCCCATTGGCTCGTCCAGGCCGGTACTTGATAGAGAACTGGAAATCGGCTAACTCTGCTACCCACCTGTGGGTGGTCGCATTCAGTTTGGCTGTCGTGAGCACATAGGTGAGGGGATTATTGTCTGTGTAGACAGTGAATGATGGAGCGTGGTAGAGGTAATCTCTAAATCTCTCACATATGGCCCATTTCATCGCGAGGAACTCCAACTTCCCTGAGTGGAGATGGTAGTTCTTCTCAGGAGTTGTCAGTGTCCTAGACCCGTACGCGATGACTGCCAGCCCACCCTGTGACTGTCTTTGATACAATACTGCCCCGAGGCCCTCTCGTGACGCGTCGCAGTGAAGGATAAAGGGCTGTTCAAAGTCTGGGTAGCCCAACACTGGTGGCTGGATGAGGAATTCAATCAACTGACAGAGGACCTGTTGGTGTTCAGCTGTCCACTTAACTGGGTGAGAGGAGGGCAGATGGTCTCGGGAGCCCTTCCTCCCCTTGTCCTTTCTCTTTTGTTTGAGCTTCCCCGCTGCTGTCTTCTCTGGGGTGAGGAGGTCATAGAGAGGCCTTGCGATTCGGGAGAAGTTAGGTATGTAGGGCCGGTAATACGAGATGAATCCCAGCATCTTCCTGAGCTCTCCGATGGTCGTAGGTTCTCTCTCCTTCAGTGCCTGGACCGGGGCCACATCAGCGGGGTCCATTGTGTATCCATCCTTGGTCACAAGCCTTCCCAGGAACCTTACTTGGTTTTTGAAGAGTTCACATTTTCTTGCCGTCAGCTTGATTCCATGGCTTCTGTAGCGGTGCAGTACTCTTCTCAGGTGCTGGAGGTGTTCGTCGAATGTGGTTGAGTGGACCAGGTTGTCATCTAAATACGGCTGACAAATGTTGTCCCTCAGCCCAATCAAACATTCCTCCATGGACCTCTGGAACTCTGCTGGTGCTGAGGACAGTCCGAAGGGAATTCTCACCCATTCATATAATCCCCACGGGGTGATGAATGCAGTCAGTGGACGGCTGGACTCCTCAAGAAACCCCTGGTGATATGCCTTCCCCTGATCCAAGACAGAAAACCAGGCACTCCCCTTCAGGCTGTCGAGCATATCCTGGATGCGTGGTATTGGATGGCGGTCTGGGATGGACCTCTTGTTCAACTCACGGTAGTCACAGCAGAGGCGGAGGCTCCCATCCTTTTTCCGCACACACACGATTGGGCTTGAGTAGGGTGATTTTGACTTAGTTATCCAGCCTCTGTTCAGTAAATCCTCGAGGTATTCCTTCACTTCTTTATGAAGAGGCTTTGGGACTGATGTGTATGTCCGCTTCACCGGTGTGGTGTCACTCAGGCGGATCTTGAGCTGGAGTGATGGAATAGTCCCCACATCATGGTCATCGCGTGCGAACACACTACTCTCCTCCCGCAGTAGCTCTCTCACCTGCAGTTGTTGTTCAGGTGTCAGGTGGTTCAGAGGGACAGGCGGGTCCCATAGATCTTCCTCCTGGTGTTCCGTCTTGGCATCACCTGGCCCTTTCAGCTTTGTTGTGTCTCTAATCACAGGTCTTCGTTCTGTACCTGTTGTGGAGGTCCCTGGGATGACTGGGTTCACTGTACTAGTCCCATCCACATCCAACGGCTTCACGGCGGCAGGGTAGATGGCTCTAGTTCTTTGGGTCTGCCCCAGGGGAGTCCGTGGCGGCAGTGTGATGTCATGAGCTGTGACGTTAGTCACTGGGACAGCGATGCGTGACCAGGTTCCCTTCTGTAAACATACAATGTTTTCATCCACCTTCAGGCCCTCTGGCCACTTTGGGTTCACATTAGGCTCAAAGAGGACGTTCTGGTCTGCTTGGAGGGGCCCTGCTCTAACACCACACTTAACAATCTTTGTCTGGCCCGCCGGAATAGTCATGCTTTCTCGGCCCACTTTAACCATTCCCTCACCTTCCATATCATCTTGGCTGTTTATCAGCTTCACGAGGACTTCAGCCTTCTTGTAGTCAACCGCGAACGCAATGCTTAGTGCCTTTGTGATTACACTTGATGGCTGTCCAGCTCCAGACTCTAACAGGTGTTCAATTACATTGTAACCGATGATCGGTTCTTCTGCGGTGCCCTGGTGTGTGGTTACTAGTATTGGCACAGTGAGTTCCATTGGTGGAGTCTGAGTGGTGCTATTCGGTGCTAACTGGACAGTCACTTCCACCCATCCAGAGAAAGGAATGGTTGTCTGGTTTGCTGCTTTACCAGTCAGGGTGCCAGGGCCAAGGATCTCTTCTGTGCTTCTCACCTTGGTGTGTGGGAGATGTTTTCTCCTCCATTCTTCACTGATTAGGCAGACCTGCGACCCGGTATCCCACAATGCCTGTGTGGCTACACCATCAATGTAACAGTTTATCATGTATTTCTTTCCAATTAGGTTCAGCAGCTGTGACTGGCGTTTTGAGGAGATATGACTCACTGTGGGTGCTTGCTGTTCCCGCCCTGCCTCGTCTCGCTGTCGGGCAGACACTCTGGCTTCTAGTAGCTGAATACTGTTGTCGATGAGCTTGCTGGTGACAGTACAGCTAGACGTGTCTACCTGCTCCGATTTTTCAGGCCTCTGAGCTCTACACCCTCTTGAAAGATGGCCACTCTGTCCGCATTTGAAACAGTGGTTGCACTGGTCGCCCCTTTCACTGTCTTGACAGGCTTTGCATCCGCGCTTCCTCACAGGCTGCTGCTGACGAGAAGGTCTTTGGCCAGAGGAGTGGTTCATGGCTTTTCTCATCTGTTCCATTTCTCCTTTCAGCTGTTGGATTATCTCGTAGAACGCAGACTCCTTTTGGTTCCCTGCCTGTGTCTTAAGGGCTTTCACACTCGCGGATGTTGATGGCGACGACTCCTGACCCCCGACCACTGCAGCTTCCGCTCCTCGATACTGATGTGCCTCAGCTCGCACTTCCCGCACTCTGGTTTCCTTACTGTGGGAGCTCTTCTTGAATTTCCGCTGTCTCTCTGACTCGAAACTTGCGGCCTCTATCATCTTAACAATGAGAACATCATCAGTAGTTGCTTGATCATCGAGATAGCTCTTGAGCTGATATTTTACCTGGTCACTCACTAGCCCAGTTCCCACAGCTCTTAGGAACTTCTTCTGTATCAGTTCAGGGCTGTATTGTTCATCAGAGCCAGGCTCTCTCGCTGCTGCTAAGAGTCTCTCTTTACATGCTATGGCTCGGAACAGGAAGTTCTGTGGTGACTCCTGACTGTCCTGTGTGATGTTGATTAGTCGGTGATATAGGTCCACAGAGCTATCCTCTTTGAAATGGCCGTTCAGAATGGTCCTCAGCTGAGGGAGGGTGAGTTCGGTTTTGATCTCTAACAAGTCACGGAGAGTCAGCCCAGGGCTGATGGCTCGGATTACAGCCTCTATTATCTCCAACTCGCTGTGGCCTTTTCTCACCCCCATATCAATCTGATGCGTAAGATTTATATAAGACAACTTGTCTATCTGCCCCCGTTCTCCTATTTGGCCATTTATCTTAAAGTCTCTGCGTATGGTCACTTCAGGGGGTTGGATTACTGACGGGATTGGGTTTGAAGGTTGACTAGGTCTACTGGGTTCTTTAAGACTTAGTTTCTCACTGAGGCGTGATATCTCTTCCTCAAGCGCTTTTGTGGATGCAGTAAAGCTGGACTGTAAGGCCTGATATTGTTCATGTAAGCTTGCCAATTCAGCAGCATCCTTGTTAGTACTGTCTGCACCTGCACCAGTATGTGACTCCGCCCCTCTCTGTTTCATTTCACTAGAGAGGTCCACTAGTCTGGACAGAAACTGACGTGCTACCTCTTCATCCTCCTTCTCAATTGCTTCATCCACAGTTTCACTAATAAGTCTGATCAGCGCATGCCTCTTTGTCTGGTTTTCAGTGGGGACTTTAGCAATAACACACACCTCTTTTAACTGGTCCAGCCCTAACTGCAGGAGGGTCTCACTCAGCCTGTCTTGCAGTTGCTCAAGCTCCAGTTCCATTGTTGGTCACGTGTTCTCACTCCGCTCCCCACTTCTTCTCCTGACAATGGTGGCAATGGCGCTGATCCCGGGTTTCGGCACCAATATTTGTAGCACACTTGATAAGAATGACACTTACAAGGGCTGGTGTTTTTGTTGTTTTACTCCATCTGTCAAATAGACATTACAGAGGACACGTTTTCAAAGCATGGCTCACTATACGAACGGCCACACTCATCTGCAATTTATACACAATAAGAGCACCAAATATATTCTTCCATAAATTCACATTAGTCTAGCCTACCGCGAGCAAAGCTAAACAGTATATAACGCCACGGAACATGGGGGGATCAAAATAGCAACACACATAGGCCTACCTTCATATTTACACAGTGTGGAGACACCAAACATAGCAAAGGGACAGACTAATCACACCTACAGACAATGTCAAAGCCAAGCTACAGAACAATGGGTTCAGACCGCGGGAGCTATGGCTACGCCAACGTTAGCAACTCGCTAGCAACCTAGCTAACGTTAGCCAGTGATATGACGTTATCAAAACAAATATGAAAGTCCCTTCGTGGGTATTTCTAATAGGCATCCATATCCCACCTACACATCATATTTAATCACCATCCTAATTCCATATGTCTAACTAGTCTGCTTACCTGTCAAATAGACATTACAGAGGACACGTTTTCAAAGCATGGCTCACTATACGAACGGCCACACTCATCTGACGACTCTATGTCCCAGAGTGCACGGCGAGAGCCAGCACTACGTCACACAGGCTAGAAGCAATTAACCTGCAGTGCCCTCCTGTGGCGAGAACCGGCTATCACAACAACACAGCAGACAATTCTCCTCTTTACTATTAGTGAGTGGTCAATGAAGGTAAGTATATAAAATAAAAAATAGATGGGGGGCTACTAAATCCCAAGTACCCCACATTATATAGGCCTATTATATATAAAATATATAACAATATTTTACCCAAAACAAAACAAAAAACAGTTGCCATGTTAAAATCAAGGGCAATTAGTTGCTTACTTCGAGAGTCGAGATCACTAACACTGACTCACACACGTAAATGGAATGCATGGCACAGCGGCCAGTGCCAATATTGCATTTTGCATTAAGTCCAGCAGGCTTGCAGTGAGCTGTCTTTTTGGTGGCCGAGGAGGAGGCATGGTGAAAAATATTGCACATCACCTGATGTGACTAGCTAAGACAATATTAAGACAACATTAATAACTTTCCATCTCCGCACCTTGGCGCCCTTGTCAACGTTTCAAGCATAACGAGTCTCCCAAAACCAAGGTTGCTTTAGGCTACCCTACAGCGCCCCACGGTGTCTCGGTGGTGAAGTGCAGCCAAATGTCCTATTCACGGACGAATAATGATGCGTAATTCTTTACGAAAACGTATTTATTTAAAACAATTTATTTCACTAACATAAAGAGTCCTAATAACATTGAAAGATGTTATTTGTGATCAAATAATGTTTTTTAAAATATTTTGTTAGAGACTCCCACAGATCTAGAGTTTTACAGCTTTCAAGGGAGCTAATGCCGCCTTCATGGGAGCTCAGCTCCCATTGGCTCCCACGTAATTCGAACCCAGGATATAGTGCCATGAGGGGTGGGGCCCCAAGTCACATGACAGTCAGGCTTGATAAGATCAGCTTTCAGTGACCTGAGCTTGTTTCCAAAAGTTGCGTTTTTCCACAGGGCTGTCTGCATTTAATGTAACTACAGTACAGTAACAAAGGAGCTCAAAAACGACTTGAATCAGATTTCCTATTCTGCTACATCCAAAATGCTCATTTACATGAATTTGACACATTTAGTCTTGTTGTTCTCTCGACTGCACAACCACATAAGCTCCATCCATCCATTATGTGAACCGCTTATCCTGCTCTTTTTATTATTAAGAATATATTCCAAATAATCTGAACAATGCCCCCCTCCAAAGAAATCTATAGCCCCTCTTATGCTGCCTCAATTTAAATCTTTATATTTTCTGCTTGTCACTGCTGACAAGAATTGCCCCCCCCTTGAATAGAAATGGAAAATGACAAATAAAATGTATAGAGGTTTTCCTTAAATTCATAGATGGAGATTTAATTAATTAATTAATTTGGTATATAACTGATAATTACACTGTGTTAAGTGTAGTGTGATGTTGCAAACAGGCTCTGTTGTCAGAGGACACTGCACTGAGGAGTCAGGCACAAGGTGTACGCCTTGTGGAGTGGGTACCTTCATGAACACAGCAAATGGTCTGTCAATGCGCCACACCTGTAAAACCTGTGATGCAGGTAATAAAAAAGGCCTTACTTTTTTACATTGATTGAACTTTGCTGAACACCAATTAATTTCCCATTAAACCATCAGCGTTTAGTTACTTGAATGATAAATGCTGATGTTTAGACATTGTTAACCTGTGCCTGATCTGTAGGTCAGGGTCTGTTTACCCAACATGAGTGTAATTCAACGAGCAACACGGTCTGTGGTGTTTTAGACGGATACTACTGCACACATGACACGTCTCAATCAGAGTGTACCATTGCAGTGAAGCATACTCGCTGTTCACCTGGCCAGAGGACCAAAACACCTGGTAAAATAAGTCAGAATTACACCGTTTTCACAATGACGCTATAAGTGATTGACATAAAAGTCTGATGAATGATGTTAATGTTATTTAAACGTTGTGGATGTGTGGGTTCTTGTGCAATGAATGTCAGTCTCCTGTCGTTCCTCTGTCATAGGAACCAAGAAAACTGACACAGTTTGTGAAGACTGTGAGCCGGGCCATTTTTCACAGCATGGTATGAACTGCACTGCTTGGACAAAGTAGGTTAGATATTTTCTTTTTTCATAGTGTGCAAACACATATTTCAGTCACTTCAAATACATTTAAAACCACTGCGCAAAATATAGAAACAGGAAAGATTTTGTTTTGTGAGGGTCTTTGATTCGGACATAAGTTAGACTGAAAGAACGTGTCTTTTGTACTAAGTTCACCTGCATCTGCATCACACCCATAGATCTTAGCAAAACATGCCTTCTGATGCACCCGAGTACAAATAAATGTTTTCCATTGTCAGCAAGTTATTATTTTGGTGGTCCAACCTTGGGGGTCGTCCTGGGTCGTCATCTGTGTGGAGTTTGTATGTTTTGCCCGTGTCTGCATGACTTCCCACCGGGTGCTCCGGTTTCCTCCCATAGTCCAAAGACATGTAGGTCAGGTGAATCGGCCGTACTAAATTGTCCCTAGGTGTGAATGTGTGTGTGTGTGTATGTTGGCCCTGTGATGGACTGGCGGCCTGACCAGGGTGTCTCCCCGCCTGCTGCCCAATGACTGCTGGGATAGGCTCCAGCGTCCTGGGACCTGAATTCGGATGAGCGGCTTGGATAATAGATGGATTTTATTAACTGTAAAAAGTTAAGATTAAATCTCTGTTGGCTAAAAGCTTCAAGTGTCTTTTTATGAACATCACATTTCTTATGCTTAATGTGTCGTTTTTCTCGTGGAGTCATTGTTAAAGAGTTACTTAAGTCTTGTTATATTTTGCTTATTCAACAGATGTCCTGATGGACAAGAGGGAAGTCAAACACAAGATGCTGTTTGCAGAAACTATACATACCTAATATTGTTAGTTTTGCCTTTGCTTTTAATATGTATCATTTCTCACATATTGTATATGCTCAAAAAGAGAACATCTAAAAGCTAGCTCTTGTATTTTCTTTGCATTTTATACCATTACTATTATTTCAACTTTTGTCTTTCCTTTTAATGTCTGTCACTGCTCTGTTTTTTTTAACTCAAAAAGAATGAAAATCTAAAACCCAGCGCTTGTATTTTGTAATAAAAGGAAAAACAAGCTCCCATGTTCATTAAAGTGACAGAAATCCATTGCACAGACTGAGGGGCAGAGAGGTGGAGGGATAATAACTTTATTTATAAAGCACTTTTTTTTAAAACAACATGACAAAGTGCTTTACAAAGAAATAAAACCAGACAAGGCAAAAATAAGCGCAAGACCGAAAAAGTAATTGTAAAAATAAAAACAGTATGAATAAATAAAAATGAATATCAAACATTTGTAAAAGCGTTGACAAAAAGAAAAGTTTTAAGATGAGATTTAAAAGAAGCTAGAGACTTGGTTTGTCTTAGTTCAGCAGGAAGAGTGTTCCATAGCGTTGAGGCTCTAACACGGGGGTGGGCAAGCTTACCCAGAAAGGGCCAGTGTGGGTGAAGGTTTTTGGTCCAACCAAGCAATTAACCACCTGTGTCTCCTAATCCAGTTCCTCAGCAAAGACGCTACTGGTTGATTAGTGGGATCAGGTGTGTAACTGCTTGGATGGAACAAAAGCCTTCACCCACGCTGGCCCTTTCTGGATAAGATTGCCCACCCCTACCCTAACAGCAAAAGCCCCATCACCCTTTGTAACAAACCCAGACCCGGGAATAACCCGCAGGGCTCCATCTGCAGGTGTTGATGGTGGAGAGGGCACATAGCAGGTCAATAAATTGGAAATGTATGTAGGAGTCAAATTAAGTCAATTATCTTTGTATAGCCCATTATCAAAAATTACACATTTGCCCCAGTGGGCTTTATAGCATCATCTTGTCCGGCTTAGACCCTCACATCAGATAAGGGACAACTCCCTAAAAACCCTTTAAAAGGGAGGAAAAAATAGGAAAAAAACCTCAGGGAGAGCAACAGATGAGGGCTCTCTCTCTCCCAAAACGGGCAGACGTGCAATGGATAAATTGTGTTTACACAATTTACAGAATACAACATTGAAGGAGGATCACGAAATTATAATGGACTTATAAAATAGATGAAGAATACGATGCGGAGGATGTCAAGCCATGGCCAGACGCCACCCTAACAGCCTAGGACCTTGAGCCACACGACCACCATCACCATGTAGACCTGACAGCAGGACAGACCATACAGGGGAGACTCATCACACCATTCACATACGCGGGTGAAGAGACAAGAAAAGACAATCACACATCTGAGTGAGAGAAGGATATAACACTGAAACAGGATAACAAAATTATATGGATTTATAAGATATATAAAAAGAAATGTGATGAGGGGGATGCCAAGCAGTGTCCAGCTGGCGACCACCATCACCATGGAGACCTGGGAGGAGGACAGCCTGCACGCGCACACAAGGGAGACTCGCATCACACTATTCACATACAAAGAAAATAAAGAAGACATTCAGAGAGAGAGAAAAGACACGTGAGAAAAGAGAACAGTTTGCACTGCTCAATCTATATGCTATAACCTCGTTGGCAGAACAGTGATTGGTAAATTCCTTGAGACAGAAACCGACCCGCCATGCAGTGTAGGTTGTGAAATACTCAATTTAAAGGCAACTAAGTGTAGGCTACAGTGAAAAAGACGAGTTTTAAGTTTGGATTTAAAGGACTCTAACAGAGTCTGATTGTCTAATGGCAGCAGGCAGGTTGTTCCACAAGAACGGGGCCCGATAGGAAAAGGCCCTGCAGCAGCTGACTTCTTTTTAACTTTGGGTACACACAGGATTTTGAGAGTGGAGCGCTCGAGATGGAATGTACGGTTTAAGGAGATCAGACAGGTAGGATGGGGCCAGCCCATTTAGGATTTTATAAGTCAGCAGAAGCGCCTTGTATTCTGATCTAACATGGATAGGAAGCCAATGAAGGGAGGCAAGAATTGGTGTAAGTTATATAGTCAGATTTTCTAGCTTTATTTTCTAGGCAAAAAACAAACTTTAATAGGAATTAATGAGGCCCCGCCTCCAACGCTGCAGTTCTTTAAACAGGGAAACGATGTGATGACGATAACGTTGAAGTAAACAATGCTGTTCCCGTTAAAGAATCATCTTAACTTTTAAGAATGGCATTTTGTAACTTTCCCTGTGTTATTATGTTAATACGCATGTTGCTCAGTAAGTGTAACACGGCTGTTTAACTCGTGTGGTGGTCTGTTTGGCAGCAGACCAACGAGTCTAACGTTACGCTGGGTTTGTTGGAGGACATTGGTCTGTTTGACGTAACCGCAACAGACTGTAGACCTGAAGAATATGATAATAATGATAATAATAATAACAATATGGTGAACCATATTATGTATGCAGATGACCTTGTCATTCTTAATCCCTGTAGCGCTGGTCTCCAGCAGCTCCTTGATATATGTTGTGTGTATGGTGTGGAGCACGATATCAAATACAATGCTAGTAGGAGTGTTGTCATGATCTGCAGAACCAAAGAGGTCAATCATTTTAAATTGTCTGATAATAATCTTGGGGTCTGTAATAAGGTGAAATATCTTGGACAGTATATTACTGAACAAATGACAGTCGATGAAATTTATAGGCAATGCCGCATGATGTATTCACAAGCGAACACTCTGCCACGCAAGTTTGGTATATGTTCAGTTAGTGTGAAGATGTCTCTGTTCAGAGCATATTGTACAACACTCTATACTGCCCATCTGTGGTCAAACTTTAAAAAAAGCAAGCTTACAGAGGCTTCGAGTATAATGATGCTATGAGAATACTACTAAAAAGACCTGGATGGTGTAGTGCAAGTGAAATGTTTGTGGCTGCAGGAGTCAACACCTTTCAGGCTCTTCTAAGAAAGCTCATGTATAAATGCATTTGCTGGCTCAATGACTCTGATGATGTAATCATCAACAGTTTAACTAATATAAGATTCAGTGCCACACGCTACCAATCCCGGCAGTGGGACCACTGGTATAGCTGCCTTCTTATATGACACCTATTTGTTCCATTTATGTTATTTTATTGTGTTTACTCTTGTCTGGGGTTTGTCTTTTACCTATTTGTCTTTGTCTGTTATGGACCCTGAGTCTGCAATAAAGTTTTGAATTGAATAATAATGGATTCCATTTATATAGCGCTTTTCCCAAAGCGCTCCACATTTAGTCCATGGGCCAGACGATATTTCGGTACACTCAAGGTGGCAAAACTTACTTATAATTTTTGAAAGGATCCATGTCTGTAGATGATATTTTGGTATGATAACCATTCCTGAGTGGCAGCTGTATCACAGTTATCAGCTCATGAAGTTAACCACCCGCTAAACTAAATTGCATTTTAGACGCTGGTGCATATCCTGGTTTAGCCTCATGGTCAGGACATTTTTCAATGTTCTATAATATTGTCTTTGGTATCATTTTAAAGGGGACCTTCTTAGCTTTCATTCAAGCCCTGTTGTGGATATTTCTCACAAATATAGAGGTCACTTGAGCTCTTCAACCCGTCAATAACACACATCTTTCTGCAATTTTCGCCTAAACTATATACTTTCTTTTAGCCCTGTGGCATCTAGGAATATCAGGGACACAAAACACAAACACTGGAATACTCACAGGACTGTAAAGATTCAGGAAATGTATAATATACCCATACTATTTCATTGTGTGAGGTGATTGTGAGCCTTAAATGAGAACTAGACCAAAGCCAGTTAGGTCACAAACTGGTCTCTATACATTTGTTTAAATACACAATCAAAATACATGATAAAAAGGAATACCATAGTGAGGTAATGAACTATTTTAATATTTTAAACAACATTGACATTTACATATACTTAGTCAATGATACATGTAATCCCATATCATTAGTGGGTATATGTAATGGTAATGGGTAGGGTAATGGGTATATGTGAATATGGTTACATTATTGTTATCAAGCTCTGGGTAACCAAGTCCAGAATCAACATCCTGTGCATCAATAGACTACTACCACAGTAATACCATCAGAATCATCACACTGTCATTCATCAAACTGCTCGTTTCTCTCATCATCTGACTCCCCAAGTTCAAAGTCCAGTTCTGGACCATCCTGCTGTTTTTGGTTACTGCAGGTCTGTAACCTGCACATGTCTGTGCATGGAAGTCCATTTGACAGGCACATGCAGCTTGGCATTTTGCATGAATGCACAAACTTGCATGTTAGCATTTCCAAGACCACATCTGGTGCAGGTGGGGAGCGCATCCAGTAAATGGCCAGCTTGCCTTCATCGTCTGTCCATCCATACTCAGTAGGGCTTGGCACCACAGGGTTAGCCTGCAGACAGCACTTCCATATTGCTGCCTGATAGTTGGCTCGTTGAACATGCATAAAGAGACAGTCTCTACATGGTGGCAGCTGGCTGGACTCAACCTCTCCCCTTTTGGTGCAGAAGAGCTGGTAACGCAGTTTGTTCACCTCAGCAGTGCTGCTATTAGCAACATACATCCGACAGGTGAACTGCTCAATTTTCTGGAACAGCTCATCACTCACATTCCATGTCTGTCCCAGTTGACTAAAAGTCTCTTGGCAGGAAGTGTGCTTTCTCACTATCTTCAGGGCATTCAGCTTCCCTCGACCAGCGAATGCACTGACAGTGTCGCAGCCTGTGAAGGCATGTAAGCCAATTAGGCTGTCACAGATGCTGTCTCCAAGTGAACTTGCCAGTTTGGTGATGTCGACAAACCGTGTGCGGTTCTGAGTCCCACACTTCTGGTAGATGGGACAGGTGATGTCCTTCTGGAAGCCAAGACAAAGCACCATGACATCAGTGTCCTCAGCTGTGATGATAACTGACTTTGAGCCCGCATTTGCTGCATGCAATGCATGCAGGAGCAGACGGATGTCAGCTTCTTCATGTGTGGAGTGCAGTTCTGCTGCTTCCTCACACCCATCTTCTGTCAACTTGTAGCAGGTTTCCTCACAGGTCATGTACAACACCTTGCCATGCAGCATAGCTCTGTATCGTGGGAGTTTCCACTCTTCCACCAGAAACTTGATGAGACTGGTCTTGTTGGAGGAACTGCACAGAAATTTTCTCCACTGCTGGACGTGGTGTCCCCCTGCAAGATTCTTGTACTGGAGAGTGATGTCTCCACCCCGGTTCAGTCGTTCAGCATCTTTGATCGAAGTCTGGTGATAGACATCAAAAACAACATCAATCCTCCCACTCTGTGCTCCCTCATGGAGGACCTGGGTCAAGGCTGACTCTGCCACCTGTGCAAAGGTTTTGTTGTTGCCATTCATTTTTTGGACCAGGCTCATCCCATCAATGATGGAAGTAGATGGGATTGGGATGTCTTCTGCAGGAGATACATTCTTTTCAAGCTCTCTGGCAAGTGCAGCCTTGTTTGTTTTTCGTAAGGACCCATCAGCATTTGCCAGTGCCCATGGTAGTGGGCCCAATGGGTAGGCAAAGACATCCTTCAGATTCACCTTCCTGCTTTCAGCCACCAGGATCATGTGACTGAAAAGGTTTCTATCTGCCTTCAGAACCACATCCTGTGCTTTCTTTCCATGAGCTTCTTTTGTGCTGACATTGGAGAATGTTTTCAGACTTTGCTTGGTCATCTTGTCGTGGAATTTCACAGGTGGTGGGTCTGCATCTAACCTTGTTTGCTGGAATGCTTGGTAGGCCTCTTCTCCTTTCTCAAGAGCTCTCAAGAGATCTATGGTCACATCAGGTGGAGCCATGTTGCCAGTGGAGAGGCTAACCAAATCAATCTCATCAGGGGACATAGGATTGAGCCAGTTATTCTCCATAAGGTCCATGAGAGACTGGACATCTGCTTCATCTCTCTTGATCCTTGGACTCTGTAGATCTGGATGAGACCATTTGCACCTGCCTTGACCTGTCAGGTCTCTCAGCTGTCTGAGGTACACTACCGTTCAAAAGTTTGGGATCACCCAAACAATTTTGTGTTTTCCATGAAAAGTCACACTTATTCACCACCATATGTTGTGAAATGAATAGAAAATAGAGTCAAGACATTGACAAGGTTAGAAATAATGATTTGTATTTGAAATAAGATTTTTTTTACATCAAACTTTGCTTTCGTCAAAGAATCCTCCATTTGCAGCAATTACAGCATTGCAGACCTTTGGCATTCTAGCTGTTAATTTGTTGAGGTAATCTGGAGAAATTGCACCCCACGCTTCCAGAAGCAGCTCCCACAAGTTGGATTGGTTGGATGGGCACTTCTTTGAGCAGATTGAGTTTCTGGAGCATCACATTTGTGGGGTCAATTAAACGCTCAAAATGGCCAGAAAAAGAGAACTTTCATCTGAAACTCGACAGTCTATTCTTGTTCTTAGAAATGAAGGCTATTCCATGCGAGAAATTGCTAAGAAATTGAAGATTTCCTACACCGGTGTGTACTACTCCCTTCAGAGGACAGCACAAACAGGCTCTAACCAGAGTAGAAAAAGAAGTGGGAGGCCGCGTTGCACAACTGAGCAAGAAGATAAGTACATTAGAGTCTCTAGTTTGAGAAACAGACGCCTCACAGGTCCCCAACTGGCATCTTCATTAAATAGTACCTGTTAGAGCCTGTTTGTGCTGTCCTCTGAAGGGAGTAGTACACACCGGTGTAGGAAATCTTCAATTTCTTAGCAATTTCTCGCATGGAATAGCCTTCATTTCTAAGAACAAGAATAGACTGTCGAGTTTCAGATGAAAGTTCTCTTTTTCTGGCCATTTTGAGCGTTTAATTGACCCCACAAATGTGATGCTCCAGAAACTCAATCTGCTCAAAGAAGTGCCCATCCAACCAATCCAACTTGTGGGAGCTGCTTCTGGAAGCGTGGGGTGCAATTTCTCCAGATTACCTCAACAAATTAACAGCTAGAATGCCAAAGGTCTGCAATGCTGTAATTGCTGCAAATGGAGGATTCTTTAACGAAAGCAAAGTTTGATGTAAAAAAAATCTTATTTCAAATAAAAATCATTATTTCTAACCTTGTCAATGTCTTGACTCTATTTTCTATTCATTTCACAACATATGGTGGTGAATAAGTGTGACTTTTCATGGAAAACACGAAATTGTTTGGGTGATCCCAAACTTTTGAACGGTAGTGTACATGCTTCTATACTCAGCTGTGAGATAATATTTGGTCACAGCTCCTGGCTTCAAGCTGAATCCCTTTGTCCCTCCAGCTGTTTGGGTGTCTTTGTTCACCCTTTCTTCTATAGCTTGGTCAACAGGGATTCGGCCAAAGGGATTGGTGGAGCCCAGTTGGACTGAGAAGCCTCCTTCCATGAATTCTGTGTACACATCTGGGTGTGTGATGGGCAGCTCAGACATCTGGGTGTAGTAGTAGGGGAGGTAGCGTGCATAATTCATCCTGTCATAAGCAAAGCACCATGGGATCATTGCTCGAATGCTAGCCAAGTGTAGCATCCAGTCTCCCTCTCTGGATGCTCGGATGAGCCCCAACAAGATTTCAACCATGTCCAAATAGGACATCCAGAAGTTCGAGAGGCTGCCGTTTCCACCTCTAAGGAACTCACGGTAGACTTCAAATAGATCCATGATGCGTGTACAAGAGCTGTTCTCGAGGACCTCCTTCAAAGCATGTTGTGAGACTTCTTCCCCAAGGCTGTCAATGGTCTTCAGTGTCTCATTCAGGTGAACCATGTCATTCCTGTGAGTTTCTTCCAACCAGGACAGGAAACCATTCAAGGTCAGTCGCATGAGAGCCTCATACAGGAGCTTGTGTAGTCGACTGCCCTGTTGTACTTGCGGCCATCCATAACACCAGCAATTGAGCCTTCTGCAATCATGCCAGACTCAATGCAGAGGTCTTTGAGTCCAGCATCTTAGAAACGCTTTCCTATTATTGCCAGCAGTGTGCAGATGGTGTGGAATACCCCAAGCCTAACGATGATATCATGGAACTTGTCATGGTGTTTCCATGTGATCTCGACAGCCTTCGCATACAGGGCTTGGTCAAAGACACAGACAATCTTCCTCAGGCCTAAGCACTGCATGATGCTCAGTGACTGGTTAAGCACCTCGTTGACAGTAGACATTTGTGTCGCTGGAGCATTGATGGTAGGCAGATAGCCTATATTGTCGGGGATGACCGTCATCTCTCCTCGAGTCAGGATGTTGAAGCCTGTCCAGCTGCTGACTGACTGTTCTTCTTGTTGTGACATGCGTGCTAGGACCCAAATAAGGTTTTTCTCTCTGGCAAGCTTAGTATTGGCTGCAGTATCGGCATCTGACTTTTTGCTTTGTGGTGGCCCTACCCGTTGTCCAGCATTGTAAGTTGGTAACATTGGTGGGGGTCCATCAATGCTTCTCTTCTTTGTTTTGGGAACAGTGGGCATGGGTTGGACAGGAAGTGGGTTGACTGGCTTTGCTTGCACAGCAATCCCATTGACTCTGTGAGATGTTCCCTCACCACTGACAGTTTCTTCAAGACGGTCGATATTGTCCCAGGCTAAAGTTGTGAATATGCCAGGATGGATGTTAGCTGGAAGGGCAATGCCACTCCCTGATGATGAGAGTTTCTGGAGACACAGGGCAGTGTTGATCTCTTCCATCTGTGAATTGGACACACTGTGACCAAGTCGGTTGAGGATGTTTATCAACTCTACATTTCCTGTCAACGATTTGACACTGAATGGCAGAACAATGTGCTTGGAAGGCTTGGCATTTCCACATGTCACTGCATATACTATGTCATGGCCAAATGACTGCAGAAGGCACTGCACTCTCTGGGATGCATGATCAGGATCATTTGAGCCTGTGAGTAGAGAGTACAGGAAGATAATGAGCGACTCTGGAATGGTAGGACATTCTGCTTCTGGTTTGACTTCAGGCGGCCAGGTTTGAGGAACATCTTGACTTTTAATGTCTGCTCTCAATTTGATGGCTGCTTTGGCTATAACATCTTGTGCACTGACACTTTTCAGGGTCTGCAGCTCCCTTTTGAGAGACTGATTTTCTTTGGCAAGTTCCCTCATGGACAAGTTATCGGGATAGAGGAGGAATTTTCCTTTCTCATCAGGGAATATCTGCAAGGCTCCAGCAAACTCACTCTCCAGGTTTCGCCTTATGTGCTTCTTGGTTGATTCCTTGACTTGGGCAATGCCTTGGGAGTTCATTGAAGCTACCAGTCTAGAAGAGAGATCAGTCATTGTCATCACTTGAGGATTGCAAAAAGCTCTATCCTGATGAAGAGGAACAGCTCATTGTATGCCTTATTCACAGCAGCGTCATACTGGGCTGCAGCATCATCATCTTCATTGCTGGCAACCTCTCCTTTGGAAACCTCTTCTTTGGTGTAAAGTCTATAGCATGACCTGTGGTAGTGCCCTTCAGCTGCTACAAGGTCTCTACTCACAATGGCAAGGATTCTGCTGTCCCTTTTCTTTGTGGCTGCACTCCTGATCTTTCCGTCAGCTCGCAGTTCTCGACACTGCACCAGTACTTCTCTCGTATTCTGTCTCTTGGAATATTTGCTGTTTTTCTGACAAAATATGCACTCTGCATCATAAGTCCTAGATGTACTTGGAGCATGTCGAGCTACTCTCTTAGATTGTTTCTCTTCAGCGGAGACACAACTTTTCTTTTCTTTTGCAAGGAGGCCATCAAGAATTTGCTTCATAGTGAAGATACTGCGACACTTTCTGTGGTAGTAGATTGCTGGAATCTGTCCCTCAGGAATGTCTTTTGCCAGTTTCAAAACTGGTGCATGATTTCGTATCTGAGCTGCCCTGAGCAGAGTTCTCCATGAGTCGACACTTTGTAGTGAAACCAGCTTATCTGTATCATCAGAACAGTGGATAATGCACTCCACCCGTGGGCGCTTTGGTATTGGGTAAAAACTTGCTTGTTCACCAGTGGCCATATTCAGTCAGTTTTCACCTGCCACATACAAACAAATACATGTAACTTAGGTGTATGAACACTACTAAAACAAAGTTTACTTTGCTTCACCAGCGTCATATTACCATTATTTATCTTACATAGCCACAAATAGATACATTACCTAGTTGCTATGCAACAGCTGTATTTTGTCCACATGAGGCCGCTAAAATCAACACAAGATGAAAGTTCCTCGTAGCCACTTTAACTAATCATATTAACATATACATTAAAAGAACATGCTAACATTATGGGAAATTAGCTTACAATCTTCTCCAGAGTGAGACAAGAAGATAGATACCAGTTTCCTCTATATGTGTTTAGTAGAAAGCTATCTGGCTGCACGTTAGCCTAGCTTAGCACAATGAATGGAAGTACACAGTACTGGTTATCCTTGGCTGTTGGCCAACTAAGAACTGTCCCAGAGTTTAAGCTAGGCTAATCAGTACCAGGGGTGTTGAAATGCTATATTTGTAAAAATCTGGGCAAATACACAATCGTGAGAGGCACAGAAACAGGTTTCCTGAAAGAAAAATGAAATAGCTGCTCATTTGGAAAGGTTATCATGTATTATTTTACTTCTGTTAGTGTACCAAATAAAATGGCACCAGTGAAGTTGTGTCACCTTGGGTGATATCGATATCTGGTCTGACCCATGGACTAACTGGCTTTGGTCTAGTTAGTTTCTTAGTAATAATGCCCTTCTAATTTAAGGTTCACAATCACCTCACACAATGAAATAGTATGGGTATATTATACATTTCCTGAATCTTTACAGTCCTGTGAGTATTCCAGTTTTTGTGTTTTGTGTCCCTGATATTCCTAGATGCCACAGGGCTAAAAGAAAGTATATAGTTTAGGCGAACATTGCAGAAAGATGTGTGTTATTGACGGGTTGAAGAGCTCAAGTGACCTCTATATTTGTGAGAAATATCCACAACAGGGCTTGAATGAAAGCTAAGAAGGTCCCCTTTAAAATGATACCAAAGACAATATTATAGAACATTGAAAAATGTCCTGACCATGAGGCTAAACCAGGATATGCACCAGCGTCTAAAATGCAATTTACTTTAGGGGGTGGTTAACTTCATGAGCTGATAACTGTGATACAGCTGCCACTCAGGAATGGTTATCATACCAAAATATCATCTACAGACATGGATCCTTTCAAAAATTATAAGTAAGTTTTGCCACCTTGAGTGTACCGAAATAGGAAATTTTGGGCTCTGGCCCATGGACTAATTGAAGGGGGTAACTCACTTCAACCACCACCAACGTGTAGCACCCACATGGGTGACGCACGGCAGCCGTTTTGCGCCAGAACGCTCACAACACAGCCCCCCCCCCCACAACAGCGTCATCCGAAAGACGTCATCTCCTACAGCACCGTGTCCCCGTCGCTGCGCTGGGGATTTGATATTTGTTGTTTTTATTAGGACCAGAGGGAAGACTGCCCCCTACTGGCCCAGCAACACCAAACATGATACAAACGACGAGCTGTGGCGTCCCATGTGTAAAAAAAGGTATGTGTAAAAACAGATTGCTCAAACAATGAAACTGGCGTGCTCAATTCAAAAAGCCTAGTTATCTTTTAAGTGACATTTTTTACATAATGACACATTTTTGATAGATTTTCCGCTGTTTGACTTGATGTGCTGATGATCAAATCAATGTATACACATACTAATTTGAGGTACTGATACCAAATGATTTTGGGTAGGTGGATGGGTGAACTTTGCCAGTTTTTTTTTTAAGATCAGGGAAATTAAATATTTTGTAGACTTCAATCCCACATACGCTTAAGTCTTAAGAGAAGCTTTACTATTTGTGTATGGTATGAATTAAAATGCTGAGTGCCTCTACTTAACAATGTTTGATATTTGGCCATGTTTTATATCTTATTATGGATTTGACATATAAGGGGGAAGACCAAATGTTATTGTTTTTACAGTGTTGTTTGGCAATTTTTTTTCATTATTAATAATATGAAAATTTTTTTTATATATATATAGCCTATTCATCCGTCTGCATTATATATAATGTTACTAGACGCTGTGGAGCACTCGAGTAGTTATAATAATACTGCAAATAAAACATGAAATCATACTTGTAACATTTTATCATTTCACCACTGACTAATTTTACATAAAAAGATTTTCGCTTCAAATCTGCAAATTTTTAAAAGCTCTTATTCAGCACAATACCTTATTCTCTCATTGATATGTACTGAAAACGTTTGCAAGGCTACTAATTATTTTGGCCGGTAAAAAATATGCTTGGCCGGTAGATTTTTTCATCTACCAGTCCCCTTGGCCGGTAAGCCAAAAAGTTAATTTCAGACCCTGGACCCATCCTAAGGGCTCCAGAGGCCCCTTCAGAAGCACAAGTACAGATGAACCGCAACGCTAAGACAATCAGGGACTGTGACACACAGACTGACTTACCTGTTACCGACAGAGACCAACCTCCTGTCTCACCCACTGCCACTGCACCGGTGATTCCAGAGTATCTGAGACGCAGCAGCAGGACGGTGAAAACACCGGACAGATATGGGGAATATGTTTAGAATTAAACCTGGTTGCTCTGACAGTGGCAGAGTAAACCTCTGCATTTGTTAGCCTGGTTGTCCACCCAGTTCACATGGGAAATGATTGGTTTAATTTTTCATGCCGGTTCACTCAAGAAACAAGTGGTTAATCTGTTCGTATTGGCCTGATTAGAAATTGAAGGTGAAATGTAACATATATTCATTAACACCTGTGTTGGATAAAAGCAGAATGTGTTACTGAATTAGCTACGTTTAATTGTTTACAAGTTTGGTGATCAAGCTTCTGTGATTTAAGTGCATGTCTTGAAAGACTCAGAGAAAGGGAGGTGTGTTGTAATAGCGCTATTGTATAAGAGCGCAGAGCTCCTTGAAAAGTTGTGTGACGTTTCAAGTTAAGGAGTTCCAGTCGAGCAAGAAGTTAACGGTTTTTATTCAGTTTGAAGCTCCGTGTTGATGCACCGGATTAGTCAATAAATTCTCCACAGACAACGGATGTTTATGTGTGTTCGTAACACTAGTGTAATTTATTCTTTTGTACAACATCACAATAATAATAATAACAACAACAATAAAGTTTATATAGTGATTTTCTAATACTCAAAGTTGCTTTACAGTAAACGAGGGGAAACAAGACGACAGATAAACATCACACAGACATCCAGGGGTGGATGGGAAGGGGGGCTACGCGAAGGAGAAGCAGTCATTTAGCCGACGCTTTTATCAAAGCCACTTACAATAAGTGCATTTAACGTAGGAAATCAGCACAGTGTTGTCAATGGTGATGGCCAGGTCATTACATACCATATCATGGCCATATCATTACATTCACCTTATCTGTTTCTGAGCCTCTGCATGTGTCAATCCCTTTGTTCTTTACGTGGTGGATCGTGTGTAACTTTATTGCAATTTGATTCAAATTGCTGGCGTTTCAATTTCCGTAACCGCTATGTTATGTATGCTCGATTGTAATTTAAGGTTGATGCAATTTTTTTCTTGAATGCGGCTGAAAATATGACAGCACCCCCCCCCCTTTTCTCTCCTGATGCACCTATCTGCCTCTGAGCCTGTGTGTCCTTGCCCTCACCCATCCCCTTTGCTCTTTAAAGGTGGCCGCTTGTGTATAACAAAAACAAAAAACAAAAAAACAAAAACAAAAAAAATACATTAATGCTGAGACAGCTTTACATCTTTCATCTTTACATCTTAAAAGGATGAGAAATAAAGGTATTGTGATTATTGGCGGCAGCATTAGATAATAATGGTGTCTTGGTTTATTTTCATCCTCACAAACAGCATCTTGTGTTCCACTTCCCTCTCTGATCTTGACTTGTCCATCAGAACATCTGTTGATCAAGCAAAATAAAACATCTTAATTAATTTGTTTCTCTGACTATTTAACAATGGAGTTAATGAGAAAACAAAGACACGTTAAGTATAAACTTAGCAAAATAATTACTTCCTGAAAATGGACATTTATTTCGCGAATTGGGAAGATTTATTAGTCGTATATTGTTTCCCCCAGCCCACAACAGTGCAACACAAAGACAAAAACACATACAAACTACAAAAAAAAACTACACACATATATCCATATCCACACAACAACAAAAAAAGAAAAGAAAGAAAAATCACTGCACTCTGTGTACTATTTGTACTCAGAGTGTGATGGGTGTGATGCAGATGCAGGTGTACTTAGTACACAAGACAGGTTCTTTCAGTCTCACTTATGTCTGAAACAAAGATACTCACAAAACAAACTCTTTCCTGTTTCTATGACTTTGAACAATGGCTGTAAATGTGTGTATAATGACAGACAAATGTTTGTTTGTGCAAAACTCTTAACCTACTTTGTCCAAACAGTGCAGTTCATACCACTCTGTGAAAAATGGCCCGGCTCACAGTCTTCACAAACTGCATGGGTTTTCTTGGTTCCTATGACAGAGGAACGACAGGAGACTGACGTTTATTGCACAAGAACCCACACATCCACAACTTTTAAATAACATTAACATCATTCATTAGACTGGTAGTGTATGTCAATCACTTATAGCTTCATTGTGAAAATGGTGTAATTCTGACTTATTTTACCAGGTGTTTTGGTCCTCTGGCCAGGTGAACAGCGAGTATGGTTCACTGCAACGGTACACTCTGATTGAGATGTGTCCTGTGTGCAGTAGTATCCGTCTAAAACACCACAGACCATGTTGCTTGTTGAATTACACTCATGTTGGGTAAACAGACCCTGACCTACAGATCAGGCACAGGTTAACAATGTCTAAACATCAGCATTTATCATTCAAGTAACTAAACGCTGATGGTTTAATGGGGAATAAATTGGTGTTCAGCAAAGTTTAATCAACGTTAACAAAGTAAGAGCCCTGACACACCAGGCTGATGGTCGGCCAATGTCGGGCCATCTGTGAGCATCTGTGACCATAGTTTTTGCGGTGTGTCCCTCACCCTCGGCACTAGTCAGACCTTGTCGGCAGCTTTTCGGCCGAGGCTGTCGATGAGAGAGATCACTCTAATTGGCTGTTCAGCTTAGCGAATCAGCTGTAAGCTAGCGAATCAGGGCCGTCGGCTGTAGTCTTTGTGGTGTGTTCAAGTGCTACTTTTTGGCCCAGATGGCAGCCGACGTGAGGCGATGCAACAGTCAGCCTTCATCGCCGCTAGTCGGTTTGGTGTGTCTGGGCCCTAAGGCAACGATCTTTATGCATGCTCAATAATCCAGGTAAGAAAACCACATAAAGTTGAATCAGTTCATCTGGACACAATGTTTATTAAGACAGAAATGTTTCATCACCCATCTAAGTGACCTCTTCAGTCTCAACTGACTGCAGGTACCCCCACCCTTATAAACATTACAATGGCATAATGACTGAAAACAACTGGTTTCATAACGAAATTGCTGTAAGCATTAACTAAAGTTTCAATGGCCATGTGTACTATTCACAGAGGATTTTGGAATGTTTGCAATCACAGCACTGTAAAATGGCGACAGATGTGCTCTTAGCCCCCCCGATTCAGAGATGGTTGTTCCCTCTTCATATAGCGTGCAGGACCACTGGCCCTACACCCATCTGGTCACTCTTTCAAGGATGAGGATGTGCACCTCCTTGATAGGGAGGAATGTTGGTTTGAACGAGGAGTCAAAGAGCCCATCTATGTGAAGAGGGAACAACCATCCCAGAACCGAGGATGGGGGTGGGGGGAGGGTGGGGGGGGGCTAAGAGTACAAATGTCACCATCTTACAATGCTGTGATTGCAACCATTCCCAAATCCTCTGTGAATAGTACACATGGCCAATGTGTACTATTAAAAACAACCTTAAAAACACTGTGTTGCTTTTAAGGTTCGGGATACCTGCAGTCAGTTGAGACTGAAGAGGTCACTTCGAGTGATGAAACATTTCTCTCAATAAATGTTGTGTCCAGATGAACTGATTCAACCTTCTGTGATGAAAGTAAGGCAAGGCAAATTTATTTGTATAGCACATTTCAGCATCAAGGCAATTCAAAGTGCTTTACATAAAACATAAAAGGCATTAAGAAAAGCAACATAAGGCGATGAAAAGACATTTAAAAACAAATAAAAAGAGAGTAAAAGTTACAGCCCAGTGTAAGATGATAATCAAAAGCTTCAAATTGTATTCAATATAAGAAGTGGCAAACAGGAAAGTCTTCAGTCTTGATTTAAAAGAACACAGTTGCAGACCTGCAGTTTTCTGGGAGTTTGCGCCAGATAGGTGTTGCATAAAAACTGAAAGCTGCCTCTCCATGTTTAGTTTTGACTTTGGGGACAGAAAGCAGAGTTGTCCCAGATGATCTGAGAGGTCTGGATGGTTCACAGTGCAGCAGAAGATCAGACACATATTTTGGCCCTCAACCATTCAGTGCTTTATAAACTAAGAGCAGAGTTTTAACAGATAAAATTATCCACTCAATAACTACTGATGATGGCAGATCCCTGATTGGCCCATTGTAGATCAACGTAGAATTTAAAAAGCTTTAAAAACACTGTAAAGATCAGCTCACAACACCACTAATATTGCAGCCGGGCAATTTCCCGATGGTTTACTCCTTCATCAGATTAATCCAGAAGATAAAGACCGGCTGGATGCTGAAGTAACTGAGGGCGAGGTTCTCCTGGCCATAAAAGTCATTGCAGAATAATAAGGCCCTGGGGCCAGATGGCTTCCCAATCGATTCTTTTAAAACATTTCAGATAAACTGTTGTCTCCTCTAACAAGTATGATTAAAGAAGCTTTGGACAATCAAACTTTACCAGGCACTCTAGAATCAGCAACTATAACACTACTACCAAAACCTGATAAGGATTGACAGAGGTGTTACTCCTACAGGCCTCTAAACCTGTTGAATGCCGACTATAATGTTTTTTCCAAGTTAATAGCTACCAGATTAGAAGACATTATGTCGAATATAATTCATCCTGACCAAACAGGATTTATTAAGAATAGACAAGGGTCAGACAATGTCCGCCAGTTATTTCATATCGTAGACTATGCAAAGAAGAAAAGGGAACCCGTGCTGATAATATCAATGGATGCCGAGAAGGCATTTGACAGGATCAAGCTGAACATTACGTTTGAAACGCTAGAAGCCATGACTTTCGGGGAGAGATTCATTCAATATACTAAAACACTTTTTAGTGCCCCCAAGGCTCAAATCTTAACTAATGGGGTCCTGTCAGATGCTTTCTAACTCTTTAGAGGGGTGCGACAGGGCTGTTGCATCTCGCCATTGTTATTTTCGATCTCCATCAAACCACTCGCTATCACCATTCGAGCCAATACAGCCATCTCTGGTATCAAATTTGGTACTAAACCCCGCTCTCCAAATCACCCTGGTGTAAAGTGTGTTCCCCTCAAATGTGATTTTTTTAAATTTAAAAACACTGTTTATTGTCATACCTGCTTCATATTCTCACATTCATACTGCACACATTTCACAAACTCTCCCCATGCTCCCAGCACCTCCTTGTAAAACTCAGATAATCCACTCAACATACCATTCTTCATTAGCATATACACTCCACTCTCCCCACACCCACCATACTCATAAATTGCCTTGATGCTATCAACAGGGCGTTTGTGGAAAGGAGTAGAGAGCAACTTAAAGTTGTATTAGACCTTGTTTTATTCTGTGCAAAACAAGACATCCTCTAACTATAACCCAGAAGTAAAACAGCGACTGGAGGAATTAACTAGAAACAGGAAACTTACGAGCCCCGACATCCAGAATGAGATACTGGAAGTCGCACCATCACTACTTATCCACAAAATAAAGATGGATTTGCATGACGAGACAGACACATACTATGCAATTCTGGCAGATGAGTGTAACGACTTACCAAAACGAGAGAGCACATGGCAGTCTGTATCAGATATATACACAAAGGCATGTTGAAGGAAAGGGCTCTGGGTTTTGTGGAGACTGGGGATATGAACACATGCTATATCAGTAAAGATGCTGCAAGTACTGGAGCCGTTGCAACTGGACCCTGTGTTGTGCGTTGGATTTGATTTCAATGGCACATCTGGTTTGGTCCGGCAACAAAGAAGGGGTACATCAGATTTAAAAGAAAACGTTTCCCCACGCCTTGTATGTGCATTAGAATTCCCATCTCCCAAACCTCATCCTGTGCACAGCATCACAGGTGTCCCCGGAATTTCCACATTTTTCGATATCATTAACAACCTGCATAGTTTCATGACAGGGCCACATAGACATGCTAGATTTATGGAAATCCAACAACAGATGTGACCAGGGAAACAAACTTTGGAACTAGACAGATCCTGCGATGTCCGATGGAGCTCGGCCGAGCTCGACACTTTTTGGTCCAATTTTGGAGACCTTTGCTGAATTCTCTGAAAGCTCCAGCTACACAAAACCTGAAGCTGGCTCTACTTAAGCAAATGCAAACGAAAAAAAATGTGTGCTTCTACTTATCATTTTCAACAAGTTGTTTGAAAGCAGTGATTGCAATCTTCCACTGTATCAGTTACAGATTGTAGTGACCTAATCAAGTGTCTTAAGGAGAGCTGCAATACATTCAGGAATACAGAATATGACTTTGATAAAATAATGACACTGACAGATGATCTGATGAAGAAACAGGACATTCTGAGCTGGGACGTCACTAGGTCTCCAAAGAGGAAGTTGCCAGCTAAGTTGGGTCATATAGTCCAGAGGCTTAGCACACTTTTTTAGGCGAATCACTACGGAGTGGACAAAAGCGCCAAACTTTGTACGAGGCTTCCTTAGGACCAACTAAAGGATTTTAGCCTAGGAGCCCCACACAGATATTTGAAATATCCATACAAAACACAAAAGTTGTTTTTTATATAAAAAAATATTTTTCTTGAGTCATAAAAAGAACATCGGTGGTAAATTGTTCTTTTTTTGTCCACCTAAGAAGATGAATCTGATTTTAATTTGTCCACTGACTATCAAACTTCCCAAATGATGTGTAAAATAGAGTACCAAGACATCTGGTACCTGTACACCCTCCATAAAGTCCTGCATAGTATAGGCGGAATTTTAAAAAAAAGAAGAAAAAGTATCCTATGTTTATGTAAAGAGTTCTCTCTCTCCTCATTTTGGTTTGAGATTTAAGCATGAAGTTGTTCACTTTCACAACTACTGTGTCACTATACATTTACAACAACAGATGGCGCTAAATAAAATAAGCCTAACTGTAAAAATGAGTTTTTCCCTGATGCCAGAACTCAGAACCCAGAACATGAGCATGCATGCTCCCCGCATGCAGTAGAGCCTCACGCAGAGCTGCAATCAAACAAGTGTACATAATTCGGGTAAATAACATACTAGTAATTCATTAACAATGAGCTTTATGTAGCTAAACAGAGCATAGGGAAAGTTGATCAGCTAGGCTACTTACATTAGACAGCTAATGTTAGCACAGAGGTCTGTTTTTTTGCAGCTAGCAACTAGCCAGGTTAATGTTAACTCGCTAGCTAGATAATGTTAGCTAGTATAATCTAGAATACAATTAATTGTTGGACACCCACCAAAAAAGTCATTTAATATAGCTCTGATATGATATATAAGGACTGTACATGTGCCATGATTGCATTATCTTGGTTAATTTGTTCCATTATTTGTGTGACAGTCTGCGAGGCCTCAAGATGAAAGTGAACTTAGCCAGAAAGTCGGGAACTCAGAGTGCTCATAATGCAGTAGAGCCTCACAGAGAGCTGCAACCCAACAGGTGTACATAATTCAGGTAAATAACACAATAGTAATTCATTAACAATGAGACATTTGTTGCTAAACAGAGTGAAAGCTAAGTGGATTGCATTTTCTTGATTAATTTGTTCCATTTTGGTGTGTGACAGTTTGTGAGCCAAGGAACTGAACTGGGATCGCTGTATCATTTGCCAGAAGGACACTGCTGAACCCTTGAGCTGTCCCTTGAGAGGCCCTGGGACAAGTGATGATAATAAAATAAATGCCTACAGTTCATTTCTGACTAATGTAGAGCAATTCCGTGCCATTGATGCTCTTCCAACTGAACTCTATTTTGGGGATGGTCAAACTGCAAGCATTTTGCATCACATTCTGCTTCATGGCACAAATCTTGTCACCTGAAATTCAACAATTTTAAGCTGGCAAAACAGAAGAGACTGCACAATCCTGATGACTCTGAAGGGAAAAAGCATATTAAGTGCCAAAGACTAGAAATTCAAAAATGCTTCTTCTGTGAGAGTGGCACAGATCAAGGTGCTCTCCATGAAGTGTCAACATTTGATGCTGGTAAGAAGATCCGAACCATGATCACTGAACTAAATGACACTAAGCTTATGACTAGGATAGTTGGAGGAGATTTAATGGCAATGGAGGCAAAATACTATTTGCCATGCCTGACCAAATTTAGAAATCGCCACCAAAGTCTCACTCGGAAGTCGTCTCCAGAAAACACTGATGAAAAAATGAATGAGTCTCGAGCTTTCATAGAACTGATCAACTACATTGAGAAATCTGTGGACTCTGGAGTTCTTCTCTTCAAGATGTCTGAGATCCATTCTCTGTATGTGAGTCGCCTTGAGGAGCTGGGGATCAAGAAACTAGTCAACAAGACCAGGCTCAAGGATCATTTACTTGAACACTTGCCAGAGGCACGAGCACAGTGTGATGGGAAGAACACACTTCTCATTTTCAAGGAAGGAATAAAAATATGTTAAAGGAAGCTCTAAACAAGCGTAATTTTGATGAAGATGCTCTTATTCTGGCAAAAGCAGCAAAGATTATCAGAAACGACATAATCAACCATTCAGGCTTCAAATTTAATGGCTCCTTCCCCGAAAAATGTCAGGAAAACGCACTACCTTCAGGTCTCAAGTCTCTTGTCTCCATGGTGCTGAATGGTTCCAACATAAAACATCAAGACAAATGTGACTCTCAGGCTTGCCTCACCATTGGACAGTGCATCGTGTACCATACAAAGAAAAGGGCATCTTCCACGGCAGTGAAGACCAGACACACTCTGGAATGTGAACTGCCACTATTCGAGTGAGCCCACTATTCGAGTGAGCACATTCGATACCTATGCAGATGAGGTTTTCATCCCTTACCTGCAGAAGCAGCTGCAGGATACCAAGTGATTGGATGTTGTATGGGACACATACATCTCAGACAGTTTGAAAGAGTCCACCCGTGAAAAGAGAGGACAAGGTGTTCGCAGGAAAGTGTCGGGCCCAACCAAGCTCCCAGGCAATTGGATGGATTTTCTTCGTGACCCAATCAACAAGAAGGAGATGTTTGACTTTTTGACATCCAGGATTGAAGAGTTCAGCTGGCCACCAACCAAAGCTTTGCATGTCACATCAGGGCAAGCTGTGTCATCTTTCGTTCCAGTAGCATGAACTGTTGCAATCATGAGGAGGAAGACACCAGGATTGTGGTTCATGTACAACATGCACTGGAGCAAGGAGCAACAACTGTTCTCGTGCGTACTGTGGACACTGATGTTATAGTGATCCTTGCAGGCGTCTTCCATGATTTTGGTGCTTCAACCCTTGACTGACATCTGGGTGGCTTTTGGCATGGGCAAAAAAATACCAATTTTACCACATCAACGACATCTGCAAAAGCCTGGGGGAGCCCAAATCTCGAGCTCTGCCTATGTTTCATGCGTATTCAGATTGTGACACAACATCTGCATTCAATGGAAAAGGTAAGAAGTCAGCTTGGCGGTCCTGGCAAGCCTATGATGATGCAACAGAAACGTTTGTCTATCTGGCAAAGCATCCCTTCCAGCAACTAGATGTTGACTGAGAGCAGTTCCAGAAGCTTGAAAGACTGACTGTAATCCTATATGACAAATCCAGTCCTTTGAGCTCCATCAACCATAAAAGAAAGGAACTCTTCTGTCAAGAGAATTGGTCAATGGAGAAACTACCCCCACTCAAGATGCCCTACTGCAGCATATGAAACGGGCAGTGTATCAAGCAGGAATCTGAGCAACCAGCACACAACCCCAGCAAGTGATTCCCTCTCCACAGGACTACGGATGAACCAAGGAATCGGGGTCATGGGTGCCAGTTTGGTTGACCATTCCAGAGGTCTCCAGAGCATGCAGAGAGCTGATCAAATGCTCTTGTAAAGGGGACTGTAGCACCTGCAAATGCAGCAATGCAAATTTGGACTGTTCACCACTTTGTAAATGCAACTGTAACAAATAGACACCAAGTACAGTAACGCACAACACTACACCAAGTTTTCACATTATGATGCATGTTTGTTTGAATTTATCATTGCATTAAAGGTATTATTGGTTATACTTCATGTTCTGGGTCTTTAATAATGTTAAAGAAGTCAACTTTATCAGATTTAGATGTAATTTGGTCATTTTATGATGCATATAGGCTGGATTTTACTAGGCGAATTTTCACATATTTCATGATATTGATAGTCTTGCAATTTACTATTTTAAATAGATATTTGCCGGGGGCTCCTAGGCTAAAATTCAATAACTGACCCTAAGGAAACATCATGCAAAAAATTGCGCTTTTGTCCGCTCCGTAACGATCATGTCACCAAGCACTGGACTAATATGCAGGTTGAATCCACCGTGGGCAAAGCATCACGTGTAAAGGACAACTCAGACCTGAAAAATATATGGAACGATATACTAGACAGGCACATCATGGAACTGAATACTTGTTGTAAGACGGACTTGTACGGGTTTATGAGAGCCGCTGCTGCTTGCTTGCCTCGGTCAAACACCTTTGGTGACAAGGCATTAATACAGCCCGCCAGCACACACTCTTCTGTAGGAAGTAGGAAGACATGGAAAACCAAAGAGCAAAGCAGAGAGTAAGGGTACAAGTGTTTGCACTGAAGTGTAGGCCTTTTTTATTACCTGGATCACAGCTTTTACACGTGTCACACGTTGTCATACCATTGGCTTTGTTCATGAAGGTACCCACTCCACAGGGTGTACACGTCCCGAATAACTAGTCGGTGCAGTGTCCTCTGACAACAGAGCCTGTTTGATACATCACACTACACTTAACACAGTGTAATTATCAGGTATATAATAAAAAAAATTAAATTAAATCTCCGTGTGTGTGAATTTAAGGAGAACGTCTGTACATTGTATTTGTCATTTTCCATTTCTATTTCAGAGAAAAACTCAACCCTTGTCATCAGTGACACTAAAAATTTAAACTGGGGTAGCCTAAGAGGGTCAATTTCTTTTTTTCACGGGGAGGGGGGGTCACATTATTCAAAATATTTGGAATATATTCCTAATAATAAAATTATAGCTTATGTGGTGGTGTAGTCAAGAGAACGAAGAGACTAAATTTGTCAAATTCATGTAAATGAGCATTTTGGATGTAACAGAATAGGAACTCTGATTCAAGTCGTTTTTGATCTCCTTCGTTACTGTACTGTACTTACATTAAATCACACAGCTCTGTGAAAAAAAGAAACAAGCTCAGGTCGTGTAACTGCACGTCTCCAGTAAAACTGAAAGCTGAGCGCGTCAATGCCTGTCACGTGACCACACGACTTCCGCTTATACAGCGTATCTTATTTATTTGTTGAAATTTTTATTTTTAATGATATATTGCCGGGAGGGCCTCGGATCAGTCCTTAAATAACTAGTGATATTTACAGACAAGCCAATAACTGTCAAGTGTCACCATAATACACCATCATCATCATCTACGGTTGGTAACTCCTTGAAATGGAAATAAGGAGCATGGGATAGAGACGAGGGTTGGATGGACAGGGCGGCACGCGGGCATAACAAATATAATGTCCCTTACACTATGCGCGCACACACACACACATATATATATATATATGATTCCTTATTTTAAGGAACGGTCAGCAGCCCTGTCAGTACTTGGTGTATTGTTCCACAATACTGTAACGCGGTGGTTACATCTGGCTTACTACGAGACGCTGTCACACGCTCGAGCTACTTTTGAGAAACTTTCAGGGAACTTTACCGGGTCTGTTTTTACACGTACCTTTTTTACACATAGGGCAGCACAGCCCGTCGCTTGTTTCATATTCTCCCGGTCTACAGTCTGTTGCGCTGACAGCAAACACACAATGCCCTGCAACAAACCCAGCGTAACGTTAGACTCTCTGGTCTGCTGTAAAACAGACCTCCTCCCCACACCAGTTAAACAGCCGTGTTACACTTACCGATCAGCATGTGTATAAACAGAACATCACAGGGAAAGTTACAAAAAGTCATCTTCAAAAGTTAAAACCATGCTGACACTTCCGTTTATCACCATGTTCGACGAAACGAAGTGTGCTGTAGTCTTCTTCTTCTAGTTCTCCTCTGTCATCGTCTATTTACAAGCGCATCGACCCACCCTTTATCCAAACCGCTTACCGGCGCATACAACATCAAAACCCGTGAAAAATTGTTGAGTAGAGGCATTCAGCTTTTTAATTCCTACCACCGTACACAAGTAGTAAAGCTTCTCTTAGGACTTCAGCGTCTGTGTGTGTTTCAAGTCTACAAACACTTTTAATTTCCCTGATCTAAAAAAAAAACAAAAAACAAAACAACAATGGCATAGTTCACCCATCCACCTACTCAAAATCATTTGATATTAGTACATTGTGGCGGACACTAGGGGCTATGCCTCTCACCCAGCAGGACTGTGAGCTGGGGGCGTGGTTTACGTTCCCGGACTCGCCGGTGCAGGGTTGTTCCTGCTGCAGCGCCACAACATCACATTAATATACTGTAACGTGCATGGATAAGAAGACACGCTGGCCGCTATCTCGCGGGTCTGACCTTTTAGTCTAACGGTTAGCGATGCCTCCTGCGATGCGGGCGATACGGGTTCGCGTCCCGGCCGCGGCAGTTCCTGTGGTTGCGTTGTCCCCCGAACTCGCTACAATACATTGATTTGATCACATCAGTCTGTTGAGATATAACACCAGTGTATTTGTGTTACTGTGTACTATTATTTTGTTTACGACTTTGTTTGTCCACAAGTGGGCGGTGTTGCGCTTGCATGCGTGGATTGATTACGTCACTGAGACGCTGTTCATTTTCTTCTTCTCCCAAAACTACCGAATAAACGGAGGCTGCATTTTTCCCTCCAGCAGAAGTTCGGTAGTCAGTCCGATTCTTTATAACGGTTTAATAATCCACTTCATCTGCGCGGAGATAGACATAAAGTATTAGTCTAGTCTTCTAACAGGTTATGGGCCCAGATAACGTTGGATTATTTAGTAGTTTGATAAAAGAAGTACACGAAGTGTGATAACCTCGGATGGCGGGATGCGCACAGGTTAGCACGGAGTAGCAAGTTAGCAAGTGTGAAGCTAGTTAGCATCGAGAGAGGCTATCGGGAAGCTAACGGAACGCTAAGCTAAGCTAACGCTACCTAGGGAGATGGAGCGAAAGAAGAGCAGGTGGCCCACATTCAACGGACAGGCCGATGAGTATGAACTGTGGGAAGAGCGAATGCTCTGTTGCATGCATGGTGTGGGGCTGAAAACCACCATTCTTACCGAGCCCGCGGGACCTTTGACAGCGGAAGAGCAGGCCCTAGACGAGGAGCGGAACGCGGACGCCTACTGCGCATTGGCGCCTTTATTGGACAACACAAGCCTGGGACTGATCTTCAGAGAAACGAAGAACAACGGTAGAGAGAGTCTACGGGTGTTGCGGGAACATTACATTGGTAAGGGCAGACCCCGGATTGTCACTCTGTATGTAACATTGACTGGGCTAAAGAAAGCTGATAATGAGACGATCACCGAATACATTATCCGAGCTGAACAAATCATTACGGCTCTCAAAGGGGCGGGAGAAGCACCGAGTGAGGGACTAATGATGGCCATGGTGATGAGGGGGTTACCCGAGAGATATAAGCCATTCACTCTAATGGTGACACATGGCGACAGTGAGTTGACATTGGGACAATTTAAGGCCAAATTGAGAAACTTTGAGGCAGCAGAAGATGTAGCTAATGCTACAGCATCGAACGAGACGTCCGAGAGGGTGATGAAGGCCCACGCAGCGCCTAAGAAAAAGCCAGTGAAACGCTGTGAGGGAGAAGATGATCAAACGGTGTGCTGGCGATGCGGTGACAAAGGCCATCGGAAATCGGACTGTTCACGCAGTGTGTGGTGCAGCTTCTGCCGGATCAAGGGTCACATGGACAAAGTGTGCAAGAAGAAGGACCACGCTGATGGAGCCAGATGTGCACGCGAGCAAGGTGGTGGTGGCGGCAGTGGTCACGGAGCAGGTCGAGGTCAGGGACCGGGGAATACTGCGGAAGAAGAGAACTACATCTTCAGAGTGCAGGCTGGAGAGACCAGCTCAGCAGGACCAGGACGACGGCAACAGTTCAAACCAGGAATGATTGTGGACTGTGGGGCTTCTTCCCACATAGTCAATGATAAGAAGAAGTTCAAGAGCTTTGACAGCTCGTTCGAGCCAGAGAAACACTGCATGGAGCTGGCGGACGGTAAGCGCACCTTTGGTGTGGTGCAGGGCAGGGGAGATGCTACGGTATGTCTGCTCGACAGTGAGGGGCGACGGTGTAGAGTGACACTGCGGAATGCACTATATATTCCATCGTACCCCCAAGAGCTCTTCTCTGTGAAGTCTGCGACAGCACCCGGAGCCAGTGTGTTCTTCGAAGAGGGCAGAGGTGCCCTGATGTCACCGGATGGTACCAGGTTTGACATTTTTGTACAGGGGAAAATGTACTATTTGCAAACTGAATGTGTTGTTGAAAAGTGCCATGTGAGCCATGATATAGAAACTTGGCATGAGATAATGGGCCACTGCAACTATGATGATATCATAAAGCTACAGGATATCACTGATGGTATGCATATAAAGGGTAAAGTGTGTAAACCTGACAAAGAGTGTGCAGTATGCATAGAAGGGAAGTTTACCCAAAACAGGAACAGGAGATCTACAGACAAAGCCAAGACACCACTGGAGTTGGTAAACACTGATTTAGCCGGTCCTGTGGCAAACGAGTCCATTAATGGTTTCAGGTACATGCAATCATTTACAGATGTGTGCACAGGGGCTGTGTGTGTTTATTTCTTAAAAACAAAGAGTGACACAGTGCAAGCGACCGAGAAATTTCTGGCAGATATAGCTCCCTATGGGACAGTGAAATGCATAAGGTCGGATAATGGAACTGAGTTTACAGGCAAGGAGTTTCAAACCCTGTTGAGACGGAACAAAATAAGACATGAGACGTCCTGCCCATACTCTCCCTATCAAAATGGTGTTGCAGAGAGAGAAGGACGCACACTATTCGAGATGGCAAGGTGTATGCTAATAGATAGTGGTCTACCAAAGAGCCTCTGGCATTATGCTGTACAGGAGGCAGCCCACACCAGAAACAGATGCTTCAACAAGCACACAGGCACTACGCCATACACGGCAATGACAGGAAAAAGGTGCAACATGGCTAGAATGCAAAAGTTCGGGACAGAATGCTATGCTTACCAGCAGGACAAGGGAAAGTTAGATTCTAGATGTGAGAGGGGGCGTTTTGTAGGACACGACAAGAACAGCCCGGCCTACCTAGTCTACTACCCTGACCAAGAGAAAGTACAGAAACACAGACTAGTTAAATTTGTACACAAGGCAACTAGTGAAAATGAGACTCAAACACCAGGTCTGCACCCAGAAGACTGGGTAAGAGAGAGAAAGTCTGTTGAGACAGCTGCAACTCAGCCTAGAGTACAGAAAAATGTACAGACTGACGGTACACAGTCAACACCCGAGGATGATGACGAGGAGCACCCAAGGGTGACGTCACAAGCCTCAGCCAGTGGGAGGTACCCCCAAAGGGAACGCAACCCTCCGAGATACCTGATTGACTATAGTCAGGGCGACAGTGATGACAGCTCACTCACTACAATAGATTATGCATACAGGGCAGTGTGCGGTGCCCCTCTGACCTTTAAAGAGGCAATAGAATCGCCAGAATCAGAAAAGTGGTCCAGGGCAATGGACGAGGAAATGGAGTCTCTAAGAGACAACAAAACATTCACCCTTACGAAATTGCCAGAGGGCAAGAAAACAGTGGGAGGAAGGTGGGTGTATGCGATAAAGACAGATATAGACGGACACGACAAGTACAAGGCTAGATTTGTAGCAAAGGGATATAGCCAGAGAGCTGGGGTGGATTATGGGGGGACATTTTCGCCGACAGCCAACCTAACAAGTGTTCGAGTGCTTCTACAGAAGGCGGCTCAATATGACTTGATTTTACACCAGATGGATGTAAAGACGGCCTATCTTCATGCCCCCATAGACTATGACATATACATAGAACAACCTGAGGGTTATATTGAGAAGGGAGAAAAACTAGTGTGTAAACTAGAGAAGTCAATCTACGGCCTCAAGCAGTCTGGCCGCAATTGGAACTTACTGTTACACGAGAGTTTGACAGGTGATGGTTTTACACAAAACCAATCAGACCATTGTGTGTACTCCAAGGAGTCACAGGAAAGGATGTCATTGGTGTATTGCCCTACAGACGAAATGGTTGCGGGTGTAATGACGAAGCCCGCATCCAAGGTAAAACTGAAGACATTTGCTAAGGCAATGTTTGGTGTGTGAAATGTGAGTGGTATGGGTTATACCAAGTTTTTTTTTTTGTTCTATAAATATGAAAAGGTATACAGTAAGCACATGATTCATAAGTGGGAGTGTTGAGATATAACACCGGTGTATTTGTATGACTATGTGTTACTGTGTACTATTATTTTGTTTACGACTTTGTTTGTCCACAAGTGGGCGGTGTTGCGCTTGCATGCGTGGATTGATTACGTCACTGAAACGCTGTTCATTTTCTTCTTCTCCCAAAACTACCGAATAAACGGAGGCTGCATTTTTCCCTCCAGCAGAAGTTCGGTAGTCAGTACGATTCTTTATAACGGTTTAATAATCCACTTCATCTGCGCGGAGATAGACATAAAGTATTAGTCTAGTCTTCTAACACAGTCAAGTCAGTTTTATTTAATTACAAATTTGCATCAAGGGACTTTACAGCAACACAACATCCTGTCCTTAGCCCCTCACATCGGATAAGAAACAACTCCCGGAAAAATCTTTAACAGGGACAAAAAATGAGAAAGAACCCTCAGGGAGCAACAGAGGGACCTCCCTCCCAAATCTACTCATATTTTCGGAATGTGTGTGTGTGTGTGTGGTGTTAGTGTGTGTGTGTGTTAGTTAGTGTAGATAGCGGGACCGAAAACTAAAGCACTTATGATCCTAATTCTTTTTGGAGGTGGTAGGTATTGTCTCAGAGAGTAAGGGAAAAATCCCAGACAATTAAAATTACGCATAATTATGCATAAATATGCAAAATATGCATTTTTCTAAAAATGGCTAAAAACCACTTTTCTCTGCATTTCAGATGATCCTGAGCGTCTTTGATTTTTTTCACCTATATAAAAAAAATTTCCGGGACTTAGAAATGTTTTGGCATTATGTAAAATATATGCATTTTTGCAAAAATGCACTTATGATCTTAATTTTTTTTGGAGGTTGTAGGTATTGTTCCAGAGAGGACCAGAAAAATAGCAGAAAATTTAAATAATTGTAATAATTATGCATAATTATGCAAAATATGCATTTTCTAAAAATGGCTAAAAACCACTTTTCTCGGCATTTCAGATGATTCTGCGCATTTGGGGGGAGGGAGTTGGAGTGGGGGGGGGGTTTAGGGGCAGGGGGAAGGCGGTTAGCTGGCAGGATGAAGAGGAGGGAGATTTAGACGGGTGGATAACCAAACCGCTACACTGTAGCGGGGTTCTTCTAGCAAACCGCTACATTGAAGCGGGGTTCTTCTAGGAGATAGTAACGATCACGGATGAAGAGGCTCGGTAGCAACAGAGGGACCTCCCTCCCAAATATATATATATAGTAACGATCACGGATGAAGAGGCTCGGTAGCCCTTGGCTAAAGGGTCGGAACGTTTAGTCGACTGGTTAACGTTGTCGCCCGCGGTGGGGGAGATCCGAGGTCACGTCTCGGCTGTGACGGCCCCGAATTCGCTACATTGGTGTCAGAAGTGGGATGGTGAGATCGTGAAGGACGGTGAGGACATCGAAAGCGTTTTTCCGAAGGAGGGGGGTAGTGTGACGTACACGAATAAGTAGACACATTAGCCCTTGGCTAACGTGTCAGATCCTTCAGCTGAGCGGTTAGCGATGTCGCCCGCGGTGCGAGAAGTATTGGTTCGCTTCCCGGCTGCGGCGATTCCTGCTTTTGCCATCCTCCCCTCCCGAATTCGCTACTTTGGTGTCAGAAGTGGGATGCTCGCGGACGTGCTTCCCGGGTGGGGTGGGGTAGTATAGTGTAGTGTAACGTGCATAGATAAGTAGACACGTTAGCACTTGGCTAAGGGTCGAACCCTTTAGTCGAGCGGTTAGCGATGTCGCCCGCGGCCTGGGAGATAGGGGTTTGCGTCCCGAATGCGACGGAAGCATGGGGTGGAACATGTTAAGGAATATTAAATATAACCCGAGTGTATTTGTATTACTCTGTATGTAACCAATGTATGCAACCAGAACAGAGGGTGAAGAAAGACACATTCATGTAGATGAAATATATTGCATGCCTCGCACTGAATGTGGGTAGGGGAGGGGGTTGCCCTCCCCTGGGGCCTTGGGAGAGATACCGTGTCTGGTGCAAGGAGGGCCCCCGGCTAAGAGCTGCAGGTCCAAACAGGATGAGCACTCCCTAAAGCTCAACCATGAAAGGGTGCATTGACCAAACATAGTGAACAGGAAAATCAAGGCCATGTCTGATGAATGAACAAGGGAGGTTTAGCATATAAAGAAGCTCACACACAAAGAAAGTCAGACACACACGACGGATTCGCAGTGTGTCTCCAGATCTGTACTCAGTAAAATAATTTTAATCTCCTAAGACGTGGTGGCTGTTTTCTTCACATCAACGGACTCGGGGACGAGGACCACGAAGGTGATTCTCGACAAACACTACATCACCACCACGGGCCTCCCAGTCTACGCCCGTGCACGGCGCCTCGACCCAGCCAAGCTCGCCATCGCCAGGGAGGAGTTTGACAACATGGAGCGCCTCGGCATCGTGCGTCGCTCCGACAGTCCGTGGGCCTCCCCCCTGCATATGGTCACGAAGGCTAACGATGGCTGGCGCCCATGTGGTGATTACCGCCACCTCAACAACGCCAGGACGCCAGACTGCTACCCCGTCCCGCACATCCAGGACTTCTCCGTGCACTTGGCGGGGGCAGTCATCTTCTCCAAGGTGGACCTCATGCACGGATACCACCAGGTGCCGGTTCGCCCGCAGGATGTGCCGAAGACGGCAGTAATCATGCCGTTCGGCCTGTTCTGGTTCCTGAGGATGCTGTTTGGGCTCAAGGGGGCTGCGCAGACCTTTCAGTGGCTCATGGACTCTGTTCTGCAGGATATGCCATTCTTGTTTGTTTACCTGGACGACATTCACGTGGCCAGTACGCCTGCAACGGAGCACCTGGTCCACCTCTGGCAGCTGCAGCTGTTCGAGTGGTTCAGCCAGCATGGGCTCATCGTCAACCCGGCAAAGTGCCAGTTGGGCCTGCCAGCCATTGACTTCCCTGGGCACCGGGCTACAAAGGACGGAGCAACCCCCCTCCCCGACAAGGTGGATGCTGTCGCCAGATTTCCACGCCCGAACATGGTGAAGTCCCCGCAGGAGTTCCTGGGCATGGTGAACTTTTTTTTACAACAGGTTCATTCCCCGGGCGGCTCATCTCATCCGCCCCCTGGATGAGGCTCTGAAGGGTAAGAACCCCAAGGGCCCAGTGGACTCGTTGGAAAAGAGAAACCAGGCGTTTGAGGGTGCTAAGGCTGCACTGGCTAGCGCCGCCTTGTTGGGACATCCATCACCAACTGCCCCAGTAGCACTCAGCACGGATGCCTCAGATTACGCCGTGGGGGCAGTGTATCAGCAGTCGGTGGGCGGAGCCTGGCAGCCGCTCGCTTTTTTTCAGTCACCAGCTGCGCAGCAGTTAGAGGAAGTACAGCACCTTCGACCGGGAGCTTCTTGGCCTGTTTCTCGCCATCTGGCGCCTCCGGTTCCTGCTGGAAGGCCGCCAGTTCTCTGTGTTTGTGGACCACAAGCCGCTGACGTTTGCCATGGCCAAAGCCACCAAGCCGTGGTCTGGGCGCCAGCAGCTCCAGCTCTCTTACATCTCAGAGTTCACCACTGACATCCGGCACGTCGCCGGCAAGGACAACTTCGTTGCCGACTGCCTCTCCCGGGTGATGGTGGGGGCTGTTCACTTGAAACTTGACTACGCAGCCATGGCTGCAGACCAGGCTGCTGACACAGAAATGCAGGCCTACTGCTGACAGACCAATGCAGACCAGACTGCTGACACCAGGCTGCAGTTGAAGGATGTGGTGTTCAACGAAGCTGGAGCCATGCTTCTCTGTGACATCTCCAAGGGTCATACCCAGCCCATGGTGCCCAAGGGCTGGCGGCGACGGGTTTTTGACGCCGTCCATGGACACCCAGGCGTGAAGGCGTCAACAAAGTTGGTGGGGGCCAAGTACCTCAGAAAGGACGTCATGGACTGGGCAGGCACCTGTGTGGCGTGTCAGCGCTCCAAGGTTCACCGCCACACCAAGGCACCCCTGGCGCTGTTCCCAGTGCCTGGGAGGCATTTCGACCATGTCAATGTGGACCTAATAGGACCCCTTCCCTCCTCCCGTGGTTTCACTCATCTCCTTACCATGGTGGACAGGACCACTAGGTGGCCAGAGGCTATTCCGTTGTCAACCACCACGTCTGCTGAGGTGGCCCGGGCGTTCATCGGGTCCTGGGTAGCCCGGTTTGGCACGCCATCTGACCTCACTTCTGACCGGGGACCGCAGTTCACATCCGAGCTCTGGACTGCAGTCGCTGAAAGCCTAGGGGTGAAGCTGCACCACACCACGGCGTACAACCTGAAGGGCAACGGTTTATGTGAGCGGTTTCATCGTTTTATGAAGGCCGCTCTTCGAGCCAGACTCACAGACAGTAGCTGGGTCGACCGGCTCCCATGGGTCAAGCTTGGCCTGCGGACCGCCCCAAAGGAAGACCTCCAGTCCTCGTCGGCCGAGCTGGTTTACGGCCAGCCACTGCGGGTCCCGGGGGGATTTCTCCCAGACGGCGCGGCACCCTGGTCTGCTGCCCGCCAACGGTTTGTGTTCCGGGACGCTGCCAGCGTTTTCACTCCAGTCCCAACTTCGTGGCACGGCCTCCCTCAGTCTTACATCCCCAAGGACCTGCAGTTGGCGGTAAATCTTCATCCGGCATGACGCCCACCGTACCCCCCTTGCGGCCACCCTACGATGGCCCCTTCCGTGTCCTGTCGGCGGGGGCTAAGAACTTTGTTGTGGATGTCGGTGGTAAGCAGGAGTGGGTTTCGGTGGACCGCCTCAAGCCGGCTCACCTGGACTTGGACAGGCCAGTTCAACTGGCCCAGCCCCCTCGGCGTGGACGCCCCCCTGCCCCTACACCCGTCAAGAGGACCTGTTATGGGGGGGGTGTTAAAAGACAAGAAAACAAAGTGATATGGAATATTTTATGAGAGGTGAGATGGAATGTTAGACCATAAACAATGTTGACAGCTAGTTTGGGAAACAAGAAAAAGCACAAACAAGTTCTGAGGGTATATTTGAGTTTTATTGAAGGTTGTGCGTTCGACAAATGTTTTACATAGAAGCCTTGAACGTTATCGTTCATCGACCTGTAGGTGTCGCTGTGGTTCGTGAGCTATAGTATACCGGGTAATCGAGAGTGAAGAAGGGAGAGGCTTAGATGACAGGCATAAAGGGCTAGCACGGCTAGCGAGTTACAAACTTAACAAAGACTAATTTCTTACACAATAATATTACAATGGACAAGAGGATCCATTTGATTACGCCATTACATCTTTCCTCTAGCGCAACCCCTAGAGGCAGCTCGAGCACCCCAATGGGGTGTGCGCGCGCCATACTGGGAATTCCTGTGCTAGGTTAATGCGCTTATTCTAATCGATGGCGATAGAGGGGAATTACAAGCAGTGGAAGAAGAAGTGAAGACAGCCTACGGACGGGCGACAAGGCGAGCGCCCGGAATCAGTGGATCCTCGCGGGAAGAAACGCAGGTTCCGGGTTGACAGAACAGAAACGCGGTAATACTGAACAATTACCTGGCGGATTAGCATAAACTGTGCGTTGACTGTAACATCATGTCAACTAGTTCAGATGGAGTTACTGGGAATGAAATGGATTGGACGATACCCAGGTCTATGAAACAGAAAAGGGCTTTGAAAGAAAGATATAGACGAGACAGAGCGAGAAGATGGTCTGTTGACAGTGAGCCAAGAGGTGGTAATAGAATGAGGGAGGATGTAGGATTGGATTATGAACTTTCTAACAGGCAGGAAACTTAAAGTCAAGGTTGGAGCAGAGGTATCTAGGGATTACGAAATAGAAAATGGTATTCCCCGTGGGAGTGCAATCAGCCCTCTATTGTTCAACATAATGATTAATGATATATTTAAAAATATAGACGGATGCATCAAATCAGCGCTATATGCAGACGATTGGGGCCATATGGATGAGGGGAAGGAGTGTACCATATGTGTTAAAGAATATAGGAAAGCAGTAGAGAAAGTGGAGAAGTGGTCATATGAGCGGGGGTTCAAATTGTCAGCGAGCAAGTCTTGTTACTTGATGTTTACAAATAAGCGCAAGATTGATGCTGAGACGTTAACATTATATGGTTAGCCATTGGAGAGGATAGCTGAATTTAAGTACCTGGGCCTATGGCTAGATAGCAAATATACATGGAGAACACATATTAAACACTTGGAAACAAAATGCAAAAAAGTCATAAATTTATTACGAGCTGTGGCTGGCTGCGACTGGGGGGCAGATAAACAGTCATTACTTGACATTTATAGCGCGGTTATGAGGTCAACTATAGGTTATGGACGTATAGTATACGGGGCAGCAGCAAAGACATCGTTGCAAAAAGTAGATATACTACAGTATAGAGCACTACGAATATGTATAGGAGCTATGCAGTCAACCCCCAGTAATGCAGTACTAATAGAAACAGGACACACCACTGGAGTTAAGAAGAGAGAAACTCGCACTTGCATATTGGGTCAGATTAAAAGGAAGTGGGGAATAAAACCTTACAAAGAAGATGTTACAGGATTGTTGGGAATATTCCAAGTTCCAGACGTATGGGTTTGGGTGGGCAAGAGACGAAAGAGTGAGGACATATGGAATGGAGGTCTTAGAGTTCACCCCATTTAGTCCATGGGCCAGACGATATTTCGGTACACTCAAGGTGGCAAAACTTACTTATAATTTTTGAAAGGATCCATGTCTGTAGATGATATTTTGGTATGATAACCATTCCTGAGTGGCAGCTGTATCACAGTTATCAGCTCTTGAAGTTAACCACCCGCTAAACTAAATTGCATTTTAGACGCTGGTGCATATCCTGGTTTAGCCTCATGGTCAGGACATTTTTCAATGTTCTATAATATTGTCTTTGGTATCATTTTAAAGGGGACCTTCTTAGCTTTCATTCAAGCCCTGTTGTGGATATTTCTCACAAATATAGAGGTCACTTGAGCTCTTCAACCCGTCAATAACACACATCTTTCTGCAATGTTCGCCTAAACTATATACTTTCTTTTAGCCCTGTGGCATCTAGGAATATCAGGGACACAAAACACAAAAACTGGAATACTCACAGGACTGTAAAGATTCAGAAAATGTATAATATACCCATACTATTTCATTGTGTGAGGTGATTGTGAGCCTTAAATGAGAACTAGACCAAAGCCAGTTAGGTCACAAACTGGTCTCTATACATTTGTTTGAATACACAATCAAAATACATGATAAAAAGGAATACCATAGTGAGGTAATGAACTATACTGCTCAAAAAAATAAAGGGAACACCTAAAAACACAATATAGACCTCGATGAATGAAATATTTCAGCTGAAAATCTTTATTTATTAGACAGAGGAATGTGTTTAGAGCAAAATAACCTAAGAATGATCAATGGAAATCAAAATCATTAGCCCATTAAGGTCTGGATTCAGAATCATACTCAAACTCAAAGTGGAAAATGAGAACATAGGCTGATCCAACTTCTGTGGAAATTCTTCAAGATGATTCAAAATGAGGCTCAGTAGTGTGTGTGGCCTCCACGTGCCTGTATGCACTCCCTACAACGTCTGGGCATGCTCCTGATGAGACGACGGATGGTCTCCTGAGGGATCTCCTCCCAGACCTGGATCAGGGCATCGGTCAACTCCTGAACAGTCTGTGGTGCGACATCGCGTTGGCGGATGGTACGAGACATGATGTCCCAGAGGTGCTCGATTGGATTCAGGTCTGGGGAACGTGCAGGCCAGTCCATAGCATCAATGCCCTCGACATACAGGAACTGCTGACACACTCTGGCCACATGAGGACGAGCATTGTCATGCATGAGCAGGAACCCAGGGCCCACTGCACCAGCATATGCTCTGACAATGGGTCTGAGGATCTCATCCCGGTACCTAATGGCAGTCATGGTACCTCTGGCTAGCACGTAGAGGTCTGTGCAGCCCTCCAAGGATATGCCTCCCCAGACCATCACTGACCCACCGCCAAACCGGTCATGCTGGAGGATGTTGCAGGCAGCAGAACGTTCTCCACAGCGTCTCCAGACTCTCTCACGTCTGTCACATGTGTTCAGTGTGAACCTGCTCTCATCTGTGAAGAGCACAGGGCGCCAATGGCGAATCTGCCAACCAAGATGTTCTCTGGCAAAGGTCAATCGGGCTGCACGGTGTTGGGCTGTGAGCACAGGCCCCAATTGTGGATGTCGGGCCCTCATACCATCCTCATGCATTCTGTTTCTCACTGTTTGAGCAGAAACCTGCACATTAGTGGCCTGTTGAAGGTCGTTTTGTAGGGCTCCGGCAGTGCTCCTCCTGTTCCTCCTTGCACAAAGGACCAGATAGCGGTCCTGCTGCGGGGTTGTTGTCCTCCTGCGTCTCCTGGTGTACTGGCCTGTCTCCTGGTACCTCCTCCATGCTCTGGACACTGTGCTGGGAGACACATCAAATCTTCTTGCCACAGCACGCATTGATGTGCCATCCTGGATGAGCTGCACTACCTGAGCAACTTCTGTAGGTTGCAGATACCGCCTCATGCCACCTCTAGTGGTGAGGGCACTAGCAAAATGAAAAACTAACCAAAGATCGGCCAGAAAAGATGAGGACAGGCAAATGGTCTGTGGCCACCACCTGCAAATCCATTCCTTTTATAGGGGTTGTCTTGCAAATTGTCTAATTTCCACCTGGTGGAAATTAGACAATTTACCAACAGGTGAAATTGATTCACAAATCAGTGTTGCTTCCTAACTGGACAGGTTAATATCTCAAAAGTGTGATTGACTTGGAGCTACATTGCATTGCTTATGTGTTCCCTTTATTTTTTTGAGCAGTGTATTTTAATATTTTAAACAACATTGACATTTACATATACTTAGTCATGATACATGTAATCCCATATCATTAGTGGGTATATGTAATGGTAATGGGTAGGGTAATGGGTATATGTGAATATGGTTACATTATTGTTATCAAGCTCTGGGTAACCAAGTCCAGAATCAACATCCTGTGCATCAATAGACTACTACCACAGTAATACCATCAGAATCATCACACTGTCATTCATCAAACTGCTCGTTTCTCTCATCATCTGACTCCCCAAGTTCAAAGTCCAGCTCTGGACCATCCTGCTGTTTTTGGTTGCTGCAGGTCTGTAACCTGCACATGTCTGTGCATGGAAGTCCATTTGACAGGCACATGCAGCTTGGCATTTTGCATGAATGCACACACTTGCATGTTAGCATTTCCAAGACCACATCTGGTGCAGGTGGGGAGCGCATCCAGTAAATGGCCAGCTTGCCTTCATCGTCTGTCCATCCATACTCAGTAGGGCTTGGCACCACAGGGTTAGCCTGCAGACAGCACTTCCATATTGCTGCCTGATAGTTGGCTCGTTGAACATGCATAAAGAGACAGTCTCTACATGGTGGCAGCTGGCTGGACTCAACCTCTCCCCTTTTGGTGCAGAAGAGCTGGTAACGCAGTTTGTTCACCTCAGCAGTGCTGCTATTAGCAACATACATCCGACAGGTGAACTGCTCAATTTTCTGGAACAGCTCATCACTCACATTCCATGTCTGTCCCAGTTGACTAAAAGTCTCTTGGCAGGAAGTGTGCTTTCTCACTATCTTCAGGGCATTCAGCTTCCCTCGACCAGCGAATGCACTGACAGTGTCGCAGCCTGTGAAGGCATGTAAGCCAATTAGGCTGTCACAGAGGCTGTCTCCAAGTGAACTTGCCAGTTTGGTGATGTCGACAAACCGTGTGCGGTTCTGAGTCCCACACTTCTGGTAGATGGGACAGGTGATGTCCTTCTGGAAGCCAAGACAAAGCACCATGACATCAGTGTCCTCAGCTGTGATGATAACTGACTTTGAGCCCGCATTTGCTGCATGCAATGCATGCAGGAGCAGACGGGTGTCAGCTTCTTCATGTGTGGAGTGCAGTTCTGCTGCTTCCTCACACCCATCTTCTGTCAACTTGTAGCAGGTTTCCTCACAGGTCATGTACAACACCTTGCCATGCAGCATAGCTCTGTATCGTGGGAGTTTCCACTCTTCCACCAGAAACTTGATGAGACTGGTCTTGTTGGAGGAACTGCACAGAAATTTTCTCCACTGCTGGACGTGGTGTCCCCCTGCAAGATTCTTGTACTGGAGAGTGATGTCTCCACCCCGGTTCAGTCGTTCAGTATCTTTGATTGAAGTCTGGTGATAGACATCAAAAACAACATCAATCCTCCCACTCTGTGCTCCCTCATGGAGGACCTGGGTCAAGGCTGACTCTGCCACCTGTGCAAAGGTTTTGTTGTTGCCATTCATTTTTTGGACCAGGCTCATCCCATCAATGATGGAAGTAGATGGGATTGGGATGTCTTCTGCAGGAGATACATTCTTTTCAAGCTCTCTGGCAAGTGCAGCCTTGTTTGTTTTTCATAAGGACCCATCAGCATTTGCCAGTGCCCATGGTAGTGGGCCCAATGGGTAGGCAAGGACATCCTTCAGATTCACCTTCCTGCTTTCAGCCACCAGGATCATGTGACTGAAAAGGTTTCTATCTGCCTTCAGAATCACATCCTGTGCTTTCTTTCCATGAACTTGTTTTGTGCTGACATTGGAGAATGTTTTCAGACTTTGCTTGGTCATCTTGTCATGGAATTTCACAGGTGGTGGGTCTGCATCTAACCTTGTTTGCTGGAATGCTTGGTAGGCCTCCTCTCCTTTCTCAAGAGCTCTCAAGAGATCTATGGTCACATCAGGTGGAGCCATGTTGCCAGTGGAGAGGCTAACCAAATCAATCTCATCAGGGGACATAGGATTGAGCCAGTTATTCTCCATAAGGTCCATGAAAGACTGGACATCTGCTTCATCTCTCTTGATCCTTGGACTCTGTAGATCTGGATGAGACCATTTGCACCTGCCTTGACCTGTCAGGTCTCTCAGCTGTCTGAGGTACATGCTTCTATACTCAGCTGTGAGATAATATTTGGTCACAGCTCCTGGCTTCAAGCTGAATCCCTTTGTCCCTTCAGCTGTTTGGGTGTCTTTGTTCACCGTGTCTTCTATAGCTTGGTCAACAGGAATTCGGCCAAAGGGATTGGTGGAGCCCAGTTGGACTGAGAAGCCTCCTTCCATGAATTCTGTGTACACATCTGGGTGTGTGATGGGCAGCTCAGACATCTGGGTGTAGTAGTAGGGGAGGTAGCGTGCATAATTCATCCTGTCATAAGCAAAGCACCATGGGATCATTGCTCGAATGCTAGCCAAGTGTAGCATCGAGTCTCCCTCTCTGGATGCTCGGATGAGCCCCAACAAGATTTCAACCATGTCCAAATAGGACATCCAGAAGTTCGAGAGGCTGCCGTTTCCACCTCTAAGGAACTCACGGTAGACTTCAAATAGATCCATGATGCGTGTACAAGAGCTGTTCTCGAGGACCTCCTTCAAAGCATGTTGTGAGACTTCTTTCCCAAGGCTGTCAATGGTCTTCGGTGTCTCATTCAGGTGAACAATGTCATTCCTGTGAGTTTCTTCCAACCAGGACAGGAAACCATTCAAGGTCAGTCGCATGAGAGCCTCATACAGGAGCTTGTGTAGTCGCACTGCCCTGTTGTACTTGCGGCCATCCTTAACACCAGCAATTGAGCCTTCTGCAATCATGCCAGACTCAATGCAGAGGTCTTTGAGTCCAGCATCTTGGAAACGCTTTCCTATTATTGCCAGCAGTGTGCAGATGGTGTGGAATACCCCAAGCCTAACGATGATATCATGGAACTTGTCATGGTGTTTCCATGTGATCTCGACAGCCTTCGCATACAGGGCTTGGTCAAAGACACAGACAATCTTCCTCAGGCCTAAGCACTGCATGATGCTCAGTGACTGGTTAAGCACCTCGTTGACAGTAGACATTTGTGTCGCTGGAGCATTGATGGTAGGCAGATAGCCTATATTGTCGGGGATGACTGTCATCTCTCCTCGAGTCAGGATGTTGAAGCCTGTCCAGCTGCTGACTGACTGTTCTTCTTGTTGTGACATGCGTGCTAGGACCCAAAGAAGGTTTTTCTCTCTGGCAAGCTTAGTATTGGCTGCAGTATCGGCATCTGACTTTTTGCTTTGTGGTGGCCCTACCCGTTGTCCAGCATTGTACGTTGGTAACATTGGTGGGGGTCCATCAATGCTTCTCTTCTTTGTTTTGGGAACAGTGGGCATGGGTTGGACAGGAAGTGGGTTGACTGGCTTTGCTTGCACAGCAATCCCATTGACTCTGTGAGATGTTCCCTCACCACTGACAGTTTCTTCAAGACGGTCGATATTGTCCCAGGCTAAAGTTGTGAATATGCCAGGATGGATGTTAGCTGGAAGGGCAATGCCACTCCCTGATGATGAGAGTTTCTGGAGACACAGGGCAGTGTTGATCTCTTCCATCTGTGAATAGGACACACTGTGACCAAGTCGGTTGAGGATGTTTATCAACTCTACATTTCCTGTCAACGATTTGACACTGAATGGCAGAACAATGTGCTTGGAAGGCTTGGTATTTCCACATGTCACTGCATATACTATGTCATGGCCAAATGACTGCAGAAGGCACTGCACTCTCTGGGATGCATGATCAGGATCATTTGAGCCTGTGAGTAGAGAGTACAGGAAGATAATGAGCGACTCTGGAATGGTAGGACATTCTGCTTCTGGTTTGACTTCAGGCGGCCAGGTTTGAGGAACATCTTGACTTTTAATGTCTGCTCTCAATTTGATGGCTGCTTTGGCTATAACATCTTGTGCACTGACACTTTTCAGGGTCTGCAGCTCCCTTTTGAGAGACTGATTTTCTTTGGCAAGTTCCCTCATGGACAAGTTATCGGGATAGAGGAGGAATTTTCCTTTCTCATCAGGGAATATCTGCAAGGCTCCAGCAAACTCACTCTCCAGGTTTCGCCTTATGTGCTTCTTGGTTGATTCCTTGACTTGGGCAATGCCTTGGGAGTTCATTGAAGCTACCAGTCTAGAAGAGAGATCAGTCATTGTCATCACTTGAGGATTGCAAAAAGCTCTATCCTGATGAAGAGGAACAGCTCATTGTATGCCTTATTCACAGCAGCGTCATACTGGGCTGCAGCATCATCATCTTCATTGCTGGCAACCTCTCCTTTGGAAACCTCTTCTTTGGTGTAAAGTCTATAGCATGACCTGTGGTAGTGCCCTTCAGCTGCTACAAGGTCTCTACTCACAATGGCAAGGATTCTGCTGTCCCTTTTCTTTGTGGCTGCACTCCTGATCTTTGCGTCAGCTCGCAGTTCTCGACACTGCACCAGTACTTCTCTCGTATTCTGTCTCTTGGACTATTTGCTGTTTTTCTGACAAAATATGCACTCTGCATCATAAGTCCTAGATGTACTTGGAGCATGTCGAGCTACTCTCTTAGATTGTTTCTCTTCAGCGGAGACACAACTTTTCTTTTCTTTTGCAAGGAGGCCATCAAGAATTTGCTTCATAGTGAAGATACTGCGACACTTTCTGTGGTAGTAGATTGCTGGAATCTGTCCCTCAGGAATGTCTTTTGCCAGTTTCAAAACTGGTGCATGATTTCGTATCTGAGCTGCCCTGAGCAGAGTTCTCCATGAGTCGACACTTTGTAGTGAAACCAGCTTATCTGTATCATCAGAACAGTGGATAATGCACTCCACCCATGGGCGCTTTGGTATTGGGTAAAAACTTGCTTGTTCACCAGTGGCCATATTCAGTCAGTTTTCACCTGCCACATACAAACAAATACATGTAACTTAGGTGTATGAACACTACTAAAACAAAGTTTACTTTGCTTCACCAGCGTCATATTACCATTATTTATCTTACATAGCCACAAATATACTGCTCAAAAAAATAAAGGGAACACCTAAAAACACAATATAGACCTCGATGAATGAAATATTTCAGCTGAAAATCTTTATTTATTAGACAGAGGCATGTGTTTAGAGCAAAATGACCTAAGAATGATCAATGGAAATCAAAATCATTAGCCCATTAAGGTCTGGATTCAGAATCATGCTCAAAATCAAAGTGGAAAATGAGAACATAGGCTGATCCAACTTCTGTGGAAATTCTTCAAGATGATTCAAAATGAGGCTCAGTAGTGTGTGTGGCCTCCACGTGCCTGTATGCACTCTCTACAACGTCTGGGCATGCTCCTGATGAGACGACGGATGGTCTCCTGAGGGATCTCCTCCCAGACCTGGATCAGGGCATCGGTCAACTCCTGGACAGTCTGTGGTGCGACATCGCGTTGGCGGATGGTACGAGACATGATGTCCCAGAGGTGCTCGATTGGATTCAGGTCTGGGGAACGTGCAGGCCAGTCCATAGCATCAATGCCCTCGACATACAGGAACTGCTGACACACTCTGGCCACATGAGGATGAGCATTGTCATGCATGAGCAGGAACCCAGGGCCCACTGCACCAGCGTATGGTCTGACAATGGGTCTGAGGATCTCATCCCGGTACCTAATGGCAGTCATGGTACCTCTGGCTAGCACGTAGAGGTCTGTGCGGCCCTCCAAGGATATGCCTCCCCAGACCATCACTGACCCACCGCCAAACCGGTCATGCTGGAGGATGTTGCAGGCAGCAGAACGTTCTCCACAGCGTCTCCAGACTCTCTCACGTCTGTCACATGTGTTCAGTGTGAACCTGCTCTCATCTGTGAAGAGCACAGGGCGCCAATGGCGAATCTGCCAACCAAGATGTTCTCTGGCAAAGGTCAATCGGGCTGCACGGTGTTGGGCTGTGAGCACAGGCCCCAATTGTGGACGTCGGGCCCTCATACCATCCTCATGCATTCTGTTTCTCACTGTTTGAGCAGAAACCTGCACATTAGTGGCCTGTTGAAGGTCGTTTTGTAGGGCTCCGGCAGTGCTCCTCCTGTTCCTCCTTGCACAAAGGACCAAATAGCGGTCCTGCTGCTGGGTTGTTGTCCTCCTGCGACCCCCTCCACGTCTCCTGGTGTACTGGCCTGTCTCCTGGTACCTCCTCCATGCTCTGGACACTGTGCTGGGAGACACATCAAATCTTCTTGCCACAGCACGCATTGATGTGCCATCCTGGATGAGCTGCACTACCTGAGCAACTTCTGTAGGTTGCAGATACCGCCTCATGCCACCTCTAGTGGTGAGGGCACTAGCAAAATGAAAAACTAACCAAAGATCGGCCAGAAAAGATGAGGACAGGCAAATGGTCTGTGGCCACCACCTGCAAATCCATTCCTTTTATAGGGGTTGTCTTGCAAATTGTCTAATTTCCACCTGGTGGAAATTAGACAATTTACCAACAGGTGAAATTGATTCACAAATCAGTGTTGCTTCCTAACTGGACAGGTTGATATCTCAAAAGTGTGATTGACTTGGAGCTACATTGCATTGCTTATGTGTTCCCTTTATTTTTTTGAGCAGTGTAGATACATTACCTAGTTGCTATGCAACAGCTGTATTTTGTCCACATGAGGCCGCTAAAATCAACACAAGATGAAAGTTCCTCGTAGCCACTTTAACTAATCATATTAACATATACATTAAAAGAACATGCTAACATTATGGGAAATTAGCTTACAATCTTCTCCAGAGTGAGACAAGAAGATAGATACCAGTTTCCTCTATATGTGTTTAGTAGAAAGCTATCTGGCTGCACGTTAGCCTAGCTTAGCACAATGAATGGAAGTACACAGTACTGGTTATCCTTGGTTGTTGGCCAACTAAGAACTGTCCCAGAGTTTAAGCTAGGCTAATCAGTACCAGGGGTGTTGAAATGCTATATTTGTAAAAATCTGGGCAAATACACAATCGTGAGAGGCACAGAAACAGGTTTCCTGAAAGAAAAATGAAATAGCTGCTCATTTGGAAAGGTTATCATGTATTATTTTACTTCTGTTTGTGTACCAAATAAAATGGCACCAGTGAAGTTGTGTCACCTTGGGTGGTATCGATATCTGGTCTGACCCATGGACTAACTGGCTTTGGTCTAGTTAGTTTCTTAGTAATAATGCCCTTCTAATTTAAGGTTCACAATCACCTCACACAATGAAATAGTATGGGTATATTATACATTTCCTGAATCTTTACAGTCCTGTGAGTATTCCAGTTTTTGTGTTTTGTGTCCCTGATATTCCTAGATGCCACAGGGCTAAAAGAAAGTATATAGTTTAGGCGAACATTGCAGAAAAATGTGTGTTATTGACGGGTTGAAGAGCTCAAGTGACCTCTATATTTGTGAGAAATATCCACAACAGGGCTTGAATGAAAGCTAAGAAGGTCCCCTTTAAAATGATACCAAAGACAATATTATAGAACATTGAAAAATGTCCTGACCATGAGGCTAAACCAGGATATGCACCAGCGTCTAAAATGCAATTTACTTTAGGGGGTGGTTAACTTCATGAGCTGATAACTGTGATACAGCTGCCACTCAGGAATGGTTATCATACCAAAATATCATCTACAGACATGGATCCTTTCAAAAATTATAAGTAAGTTTTGCCACCTTGAGTGTACCGAAATAGGAAATTTTGGGCTCTGGCCCATGGACTAATTTAGCAGTGTACCCCCTTGGTTGTTCCCAGAAGTACAGATAGACATGAGTATTCTGGAAAAGAAAAGAGAATGGCGAATGAATGAAGTGGGAATTAAAACAAGTGTATACCTGAGTAATAGTTATCACCGTTATATCAAAAGCTACACAGATGGGTCCAAGAACAAACAGGAATGTGTGGGAATTGGTGTGTACGTCCCTGAGTTTAAAATATCTATTTCCAAAAGAATATCTGACCAGTTATCAGTATATACGGCAGAAATAGTGCCAGTCATTATTGGGTTACAGTGGGTTGAAGAGGCCAGACCTGATAGGGTGGTGATATGTACAGACTCAGTAGCAGTCATGGAAAGTATACAGTCAACAAAAACTGTCAGAGAAGACTTAATCATTGGAATTTGCCATAATTTACCAAGACTACACAGAGATGGTATAGACGTACAGTTTTGTTGGGGACCAGCACATGAGGGACTGAAAGGGAATGAGTGTGCAGATAAACGAGCAAAAAAGGCATTGCGAAAAGAAATAACCGCATCAGTTCCACTTGGAAAAGGAGAAGGAAAAGCAGTGATTAAGAGGAAAGGAATGGAGATATGGCAGAAAAGCTGGGAGGAAGATCAGAACGGAAGGGGGTATTACAAAATACAAAAATCTGTCATAACAAAGAATTATAAAGAAAGGAACAGAAGGGAGGAGATCATCGCAACAAGACTAAGATTGGATCACGCAGGATTAAATGGCGCTTTGTTTATAATGGGGGAAAGGGACAGTGATAAATGTGAGAACTGTGGCGTTAAAGAAAACGCTGAACATGTAATATTACATTGTAACATGTATGAAGTGGAAATAGAAAGGTTACAGGACGGGAGTGGAATGTGATGGGGATACTGGGAAAAGAAGGAGAGTGAGAGGGGATTAAAATCACCAGAAAGGCACTCTACTTTTTTAAGTGACACAGAGTTGATGGGTAGAATTTAATGGGGTAAAATGACATGATGTTACACACTCTTGCACAGTAGGTGGCGGTATGCACCTTAAAGTTGTTCGCGATCCGCCAGTAAACCGGGAGGAGGAGGAGGACAGGAAGAAGAAGAAGAAGAAGAAGAAGAAGAAGAAGAAGAAGAAGAAGAAGAAGAAGAAGAAGAAGAAGAAGAAGAAGAAGAAGAAGAAGAAAAATAAAGAAGAAGACAAACTAACCAGATGACAAAGCAATTTTTTGTTTGTAGATTGGATCAGCTGTAGGGACCCTCTGCTCCGTGTAACTAAAGGCTTCGCATGCCCATCTCGCTTATAAAGATGAGCAAAGAAGAAAGCATCACTATGATCTTAACTTTTAAGAATGACGTTTTGTAACTTTAACTGTTTTTATTGTGACATCGATCGGTAAGTATAACACAGCTGTTTAACCCGTGTGGCGGTGTGTTTAGCAGTAGACCAGAGTCTAACGTTACGCTGGGTTTGTTGCAGGATAATGGCATGTGTTTGATGTACTCACACTAGACCAGAGGTACTCACTAGTTTTCTTAGGAGAGCCACTTACGAGTAAGACCAGTCCTCAAAGAGCCACAGAGATTGCAGATATAACTCGGGTGTTTTTTATATCACCACTCTCAAGAGATTTACCATCTTTGTGTATGTTTAAAAAACTATAGTACCATGCTTTCCATCCTTACATCGCTTTTTATTCTCAATTAATAATTACATTGCATTATTGAAATAGATAATACTTGTTTGTGAGTTTGTAAGGCTGGGAGTGGAACCCATCTTATGTATGCATGTACATTAGTGGGGCAGCTTAGCATAAAAATTGTGCATTTTGTGATAAAAGCGTCAAACTTGGTACATATGAAGCTTGATATATTTAGAAGAAATCCGGATATGGAGCCACTGAAAATTAACCCCGTAGTGGTCATGGCAGGCATGGAGGTTATTGGATCGCCTTTGGCGGGGCTGTGGCCTCCCTAAATTTCATATCAGCCATTATGACAAGACAGAGGAGAATGTTACCTTTCCAGAGATACCAATAGTATTGTTCGAGTCCAAACAGAACCAGACATATGCCATTTTACATATCGGATGTCACCAATGCATGTTGAAAAAGCTAATTTGCCAGTCCCTTCTGAGACATTATTCATCTATACACTATGTATAGACATCTTTACCTAAACACTCCTCTATTCGTCTATACACTCTGTATAGACATCTATACCTAAACACTCCTCTATTCATCTATACACTATGAATAGACATCTAGACCTAAACACTCCTCTTCTGTTGGTCAAGGTTTTGAACTAGCGATTGCAGGAAACAATACACAATTCAGTACTTCAACAGTGTTTATTGTTTTTTTTATTTTTTTATTTACAAAAGTAACTGCTTATCAACTTGGTTTTTTCACCATGCATTGGTGACACCCGATATGTAAAATAGCATATCTGGTTCTGTTTGGACTCGAACAATAATATTGGTATCTCTGGAAAGGTAACATTCTCCTCTGTCTTGTCACAATGGCTGATATGAAATTTAGGGAGGCCACAGCCCTGCTAAAAGTGATCTAATAACATCCATGCCCGCCATGGCCACTACGGGGTTAATTTTCAGTGGCTCCATATCCAGATTTCTTCTAAATATATTAAGCTACATATGTACCAAGTTTGGTGCTTTTATCACAAGATGCACAATCCTTATGAATATTGGAGCTAAGCTGCCCCACTACATATGCAATTATAAATAAGCATTATCAACATGAAAAAAAATGTTTCGCAAATACAAAGCTAAACACGCAGGGTATACGTCTACCTGCGTGTTTTTTCCCCCCACCCGCATTCCGGGAACTCTGCCTCTGATTGGCTAGTTCTCGTTGCCTCTGTTGGTTAAGGTTAGGGATAGGGTTAGCCAATCAGAGATAGAGTACGGGCGGGTCTTCCCGGAATCCAGGTGGGAAAAATAATAACGCCGTCTACCCATGATCCCACGCTGTTACGTAGCCTACGTTCTTTGACGTATCTTCAGTATGCTGCCGTCAGCTGGATAATTCATTTCAATGTGCTAGAACAGGACACAAACGGAACCTACAGAAGTAAGTTATAGCTATGTTGCCTGTGAATGTTCTCATTCATCCAGGTCATGGTTATCCAAAGGAGTTGAATCGAGTGCAACTGGACTTAGTTGAATCGAGTGCAACTGGACTTACTCGATTCAACTCCTTTGGATTATAGCTATGTTCTTATTGTTATCAGTGGATCTATATGAGGCGCAAAACAAGGTATCGCGAGACGCTCGCGAGCCGCGTCAAGAGTAACACTGCACTAGACTAGACCGGAAGAATACTGTAGCGAATTTGGGGGACAACGCAACCACAGGAACTGCCGCGGCCGGGAAGCGAGCTCGTGTCGCCCGCACCGCAGGAGACATCGCTAACCGCTCGACTAAAGGGTCAGAATCTCGAGCCAGCGGGTCTACTAATCCATGCACGTTACACTACCACCCTCCTTAGGGAGCGCGTCCCCGCCCTTAAGCATATCAGCTCCTTCACACGCCTCAGGGCGCATACGCTTCCGATGGCCTTACGGTCGCTCCATCCCTCTTCTGACACCAATGTAGCGAATTCGGGGGGACAACGCAACCACAGGAACTGCCGCGGCCGGGACGCGAACACGTATCGCCCGCACCGCAGGAGACATCGCTAACCGCTCGACTAAAGGATCAGACTCGCGACCCAGCGGCCAGCGTGTCTTCTTATCCATGCACGTTACAATACAAAACAAAAGACGAGCTGCGCTGCCCCATGTTGCTCAGACAAGGAAACTGGCGTGCTCATCTTAAAAAGGCTGTAGTTATCTCTTATGTGATTTGTTTTTTTCTTTACATAATATAATGATACTTTTTTTTTGATACATTTGCTGCCGTTTGATTTGATGTACTGATTTTTTTGTTTGTTTTTTCGCGTGGTGATGCTGGTCGTGTGGCTTGGGTCCTGGGCTGTTCCGGTGGCGTCTGGACACTGCTTGGCATCCTCCTCATCATATTCTTCATAAATTGTTATCCTCTTTCAGTGTTGTATTCTGTAAATTGTGTAAACACAACATCCATTGCACGTTGTCCGTCTTGGGAGGGAGGTCCCTCTGTTGCTCCCTGAGGGTTCTTTCTCATTTTTTGTCCATGTTAAAGGTTTTTTTTTCCGGGAGTTGTTTCTTATCCGATGCGAGGGGCTAAGGACAGGATGTTGTGTTGCTGTAAATTCCCTTGAGGCAAAGTTGTAATTAAATAAAACTGACTTGACTGATGTGATCAAATGTATATGTATATTAATGTGATGTACTAATATCAAATGATTTTGGGTAGGTGGATGGGTGAACTATGCCATTGTTGCTTTGTTTTGTTTTTTTAGATCAGGGAAATGAAATGTATTTGTAGACTTGAAACCCACACAGACGCTGAAGTCCTAAGAGAAGCTTTACTACTTGTGTACGGTGGTAGGAATTAAAAAGCTGAATGCCTCTACTCAACAAGGTTTGATGTTTGGCCAGGTTTTATATTGTGAGAGTGCAGGAATGAGGAGACGGAGAGATCGAGTAGAGTCAATTCCGTTTACTCGCCACCGTAACAACACCGACACAGCACAATCCCTCGTGGCAACCAGCTAACTGGGCTCCACTGGCTCCACTTCCTGGAAAACTCCCAGCAGTGCCTACGTCAGCACGGAGCAGCAGCCCCTGCTGAGTCCACCCTCAATTGTGTATCACCACTATATCATCTTATTATGGATTTGACCTATAATGGGGGAACCCAAATGTTATTGCTTTTACAATGTTGCTCGGTATTTTTTTTAAGGATACTGAATTTTTTTCACGGGTTTTGATGTATGCGCCGGTAAGCGGTTTGGATAAAGGATGGGTCGATGCGCTTGTAAATAGATGACGACAGGGGGGACTATAACAGGAAGAAGAACATGGCGGTGAACGGAAGTGTCAGCATGGTTTTAACTTTTGAAAATGACTTTTCGTAACTTTCCCTGTGTTGTTCTGTTTATACACATGCTGATCGGTAAGTGGAACACGGCTGTTTAACTGGTGGGGAGGAGGTCTGTTTTACAGCAGACCAGAGTCTAACGTTACGCTGGGTTTGTTGCAGGGCATTGTGTGTTTGCTGTCAGCGCAACAGACTGTAGACCGGAAGAATATCAAACAAGCGACGGGCTGTGCTGCCCTATGTGTAAAAAAGGTATGTGTAAAAACAGACCCGGTAAAGTTCCCTGAAAGTTTCTCAAAAGTAGCTCGAGCGTGTGACAGCGTCTCGTAGTAAGCCAGATGTAACCACACGCGTTACAGTATTGTGGAACAATACACCAAGTACTGACAGGGTTGCTGACCGTTCCTTAAAATAAGGAATCATATCAAATAATCATATATATATATAATCATAATCATACCACCATAACTATATATGTGTGTGTGTGCGTGCGCATAGTGTAAGGGACATTATATTTGTTATTTGTTAGATGATGATGATGTATTATGGTGACACTTGACAGTTATTGGCTTGTCTGTAAATATCACTAGTTATTTAAGGACTGATCCGAGGCCCTCCCGGCAATATATCATTTAAATATAAACATTTCAACACATAAATAAATGACGCTGTATACGCGGAAGTCGTGTGGTCGCGTGACAGGCCTTGATAAGAGCAGCTTTCGGTTTTACTGGAGACGTGCAGTTACACGACCTGAGCTTGTTTCTTTTTTCCACTGAGAGCTGTGTGATTTAATGTAAGTACAGTACAGTAACGAAGGAGATGAAAAACGACTTGAATCAGATTTCCTATTCTGTTACATCCAAAATGCTCATTTACATGAATTTGACAAATTTAGCCTCTTCGTTCTCTTGACTGCACTACCACATAAGTTACTCCAAATATTTTAGATAATGTGACCCCCCCCCCCCCGCCAAAAAAAGTGTCCCCTCTTAGGCTACCCCAGTTTAAATGTTTAGTGTCACTGCTGAAGAGGCTTGAGTTTTTCTCTTGAATAGAAATGGAAAATGACAAATGCAAAGTACAGGGGTTTTCCTTAAATTCATAGATGGAGATTTAATTTATTATTATTTTTAGTTATCCCTGTGATGGCCTGGCGGCCTGTCCATGGTGTCTCCCTGCCTGCTGTATAGGATAAGTGGTTTGGATAATGGATGGATGGATGGATAACTGATAATTACACTGTGTTAAGTGTAGTGTGATGTTGCAAACAGGCTCTGTTGTCAGAAGACACTGCACTGAGGAATCAGGCACGAGGTGTACACCCTGTGGAGTGGGTACCTTCCTGAACAAACCGAATGGTCTGACAACGTGTGACACCTGTAAAAGCTGTGATCCAGGTAATAAAAAAGTCCTACACTTCAGTGCAAACACTTGTGCTCTTACTCTCTGCTTTGCTCTTTGGTTTTCCAAGTTTTCCTACTTTTTGGTACTTTTTGCTACTTCTCCAAGAGCAGTACTTAACAACTAGATTATTTGTAAAAGTGACCGCAGTTTTCACAGATTTTCCAGATGTCATCTCTTTGAAGAGAAGAGAAAGTCTGTCCATGACACTGAGGCTGAAACCTGTAGTGTAGGCAGAAGTCACAGTTGTGGGGCACAGCGAAAATCGGTTGGGCCTAGCATGTCCAAGACCAGTCATACTGAATAGGTTCTGAAACGCATATGTTAACCAAAATAGCAATTATAAATATATGTGACTGAACGCAACACAGTTTAATCCTACAAGGCCTATACATCATCACAGGTAATATTACAGGCACCAAGATAAACATTAACAGCATCGCATAGCCTGGCACGATGGCCACATATTCTGTCTCTCTCACACACACACACACACACACACACACACACACACACACACACAGCTGACAAACACAACAGCATCATTAATCATCATCTGTGGATAGAGGTACACCTGGTAAATCATACTTGTTAGAGGAGACAACAGTTTATCTGAAATGTTTTAAAAGATTCGATTGGGAAGCCTTCTGGCTCCAGGGCCTTATTATTCTGCAATGACTTCATGGCCAGGAGAACCTCCCCCTCAGTTACTTCAGCATCCAGCCAGTCGTTATCTTCTACATTAATCTGAGGAAGGGGTAAACCATCTGGAAATTGCCCTGCTGCAATATTAGTGGTGTTGAGCCGATCTTTACAGTGTTTTATAAAGCTTTCAAATTCTGCGTTGATCTCCAATGGGCCAATCAGGGATCTGCCCTCATCAGTAGTTATTGAGTGGATAATTTTATCTGTTAAAACTCTGCTCTTAGTTTATAAAGCACCGAATGGTTGAGGGCCAAAATACGTGTCTGATCTTCTGCTGCACTATGAACCATCCAGACCTCTCAGATCATCTGGGACAACTCTGCTTTCTGTCCCCAAAGTCAAAACTAAACATGGAGAGGCAGCTTTCAGTTTTTTTGCAACATCTATCTGGAACAAACTCCCAGAAAACTGCAGGTCTGCAACTGTGTTCTTTTAAATCAAGGCTGAAGACTTTCCTGTTTGCCACTTCTTATATTGAATACAATTTTAAGCTTTTGATTATCATCTTACACTGGACTGTAACTTTTACTCTCTTTTTATTTGTTTTTAAATGTCTTTTCATTGCCTTATGTTGCTTTTCTTAATGCCTTTTAAGTTTTATGTAAAGCACTTTGAATTGCCTTGATGCTGAAATGTGCTATACAAATACATTTGCCTTGCCTTACTTTCATCACAGAAGGTTGAATCAGTTCATCTGGACACAACATTTATTGAGAGAAATGTTTCATCACTGTGACTGTGACTGAACGCAACACAGTTTAATCATACAAGGCCTATACATCATCACAGGTAATATTACAGGCACCAAGATAAACATTAACAACATCGCATAGCCTGGCACGATGGCCACATATTCTCTCTCTCACACACACACACACACACACACACACACACACACACACACACACACACACAGCTGACAAACACAGCAGCATCATTAATCATCATCTGTGGATAGAGGTACACCGGCACCAACATGCTCAGTAACATTAAAGATGACACTTGAACATAGCCTGGCATGGCGGCCACATAAATCACACACATGCCACACACACACGCAAGTGTTGTCAGACACACAGTCAGTCATGTTGGCTTCCCAATAAATATTTTGTTTTATTGGCCAATGGGCCTGTTATTTTACCATCACTTGACAATACAACAAATGTGAAGTGATTCAAAACACAAATTAGCCTTATGCTCGCACACATCAGCATAAAATCCAATTGTACACCCCAAAAAAACTGTACCCAATAAACAATAATGTTGAAATAGTTAATAGACTACTACAGCCCGAAATTGTAAGTTAGCTTACTTTTGATTACTACAGTCGGAGACGACGGGGCTTGGTGTTGAACACTGAAATGATTCCATTATAGTCCAACGAGTCAGTTCTCTTTCAAAGGAGAGCAGGGACAAAGACTTCAGTCTATATGTTATCATTGATGTGCTGCCAGTTTTTATCCGACTTACGGTTGATAGGAGTCTTTCAACACTACAGCTTGTTATGGGTAAGGTGACGAGGGCCTGTAGGAGACGATTCATTTTGGGAAATATGTCACTGGGACATGCATCAAGCATTTCAACAAGTGATGAAAAGGCCCTGTCTGCTGTGACCTTTCTCTTCAGGTGCTGTACAAACACTTCATGTTCTGCATCTTCCACAGCAACAAAAGAGTGTGTGCTGGCAGGCTGTATTAATGCCTTGTCACCAAAGGTGTTTGGCCGAGGCAAGCAAGCAACAGTGGCTCTTATAAACCCATAGAAGTCCATCTTTACGAGTATTCAGATCCATGATGTTCCTCTCTAGTATATCGTTCCATATGTTTTTCAGGTCTGAATTGTCCTTTACACGTAATGCTTTGCCCACGGTAGAGTCAACCTGCATATCACCCAACTTAGCTGGCAACTTCCTCTTTGGAGACCCAGTGACATCCCAGCTCAGAATGTCCTTTTTCTTTATCAGATAATCTGTCAGTGTCATTACTTTATCAAAGTCATTTTCTGTATTCCTGAATGTATTGCAGCTTTCTATAGGACACTCAATTAGATCAACACAATCTGTAACTGATACAGTGGAAGATTGCAATCACTAATTTCAAACAACTTGTTGAATGTGACCAGTAGAAGCACAAATTTTTTTCGTTTGCATTTGCTGAAGCAGAGAATTGGCTTCAATTTTTGTGTGGCTGGAGCTTTCACAGAATTCAGCAAAGGTATTCAAAATTGGACCAAAAAGTGTCAAGATTTTGACCACGAGCTCCATCGGACATCGCAGGATCTGTCTTGAGGTGGGCGGGGGTTCTGTCATGATTGTTATCTGGGCTTTGTGGAGTTAGAAAACAACGAGACAGGAGACGTGAGAGTAGACGTAGTCGAGGTAGTTTACTAGCTCCAACTTTGCATGTCATACATTCGACAACGACACTGAACTGTGAACCGGAAGCGGAAGTGCATTATCTGACCCCTCGCCTCTTCCCTTACAGGTACACCGTCCTCTTAGGTGAATGTCTCTAGTTATATAGATGTGGGTCACCACACAGCCCCCCCCCAGAATTCACCTACACAAAACAATGCAAAACAGCAAAAGTGCAAGTCATGAACATAAAAATAGACTCTACAACAGAACAGTCAATGACATAGTGCAAAGTCACGGGGAAAACAGGTGACGAGTCGGGGGGCGGACCCTGCGGCCATAACGGCTGCACTTCACAGGAGGGGAAACAGATGGGGCCGAAACCCGGGCCATAGGCGGGGCCGAAGCAGGAACAGAGGCAGGTGCCGGGGCCGACCTAGGAGCGCGTCCCCGCCGCGGGGGTAGGGCCAATTGCATTGGCTCCCCAATGTTCAAGTGAGTGGGCTTGAGACGGTCTATAGCGACCCGCTCCGTCCTGCCCCCCCATGTCCACCACAAAGTTCTTATCCCCCGCCTCCAGGACGCGGAAGGGCCCGTCGTATGGGGGCTGCAGCGGGGACCGATGGCTGTTGTGCCTAATGAAGACGTACCTCGCCGATGGCAGATCCTTGGGGACGTAGGACCGGAGGAGGCAGTGTTGAGACATCGGAACGGGAGCGAAGGCACCGGCAGCGCTCCGGGACGCACTGAGGTGAGAGGCGGCCGACCAGGGAGCCGTAGCATCCGGAAGAAACTCCCCCAGAACCCGCAGGGGCTGGCCATACACCAGCTCAGCGGAGGAGGTCTGGAGGTCTTCCTTCGGGGCCGAACGCAGGCCGAGCATGACCCACGGGAGCCGGTCCATCCAGTCGCAGCCAGTGAGGCTTGCCCGCAGAGCGGCTTTCATGTCCTGGTGGAACCGCTCACAAAGTCCGTTGCTCTGCGGGTTGTACGCCGTAGTGCGGTGGATCTTCACCCCCAGGTGCTCAGCGACCGCTGTCCAGAGCTCCGAGGTAAACTGGGAGCTCCGGTCGCTCATGATGTCACCCGGTGTGCCGAAACGGGCAGCTGATGAATGCCCGTGCTACCTCTGCTGCCGTCGTGGAGGACAAGGGAATAGCCTCTGGCCACCTGGTGGCCCTGTCCACAATAGTGAGGAGGAACGTATAACCACGGGAGGGGGGCAGGGGACCCACCAGGTCAACATTGACGTGGTCAAACCGCCTCTCTGGAACCACAAACGGCACCAAAGGGGCCTTGATATGGCGGTGCACCTTGGCGTGCTGGCACGCCACACACGAGCCGGCCCAGGCTCTAACATCCTTACGTAGCCCAGGCCAAACGAACTTGACGCTCACCAGCTTGGTCGAGGCCTTCACTCCCGGGTGGGAAAGGCCGTGGACGGTGTCGAAAACTCGGCGCCGCCAGGAAGTAGGCACCAGGGGGCGCGGTTGACCGGTGGAGATGTCACAGAGGAGGGTGGTGTTGGCCGCGTCGAACGTTACGTCCTCCAGCCGTAGCGCCGTAGGGGTCGACCGGTAGTCTTGAACGGTCGCGTCCTTGGCTTGGTCCGCTGCCATAGCGGCATAGTCGAGTCCCAAGTGAACGGCGTTAACAACCGCCCGTGAAAGGCAGTCGGCAACAAAGTTATCCTTGCCCGACACGTGTTGTATGTCCGTGGTAAACTCGGAAACCGCCGCGAGATGGCGCTGCTGACGCCCAGACCATGGTTCTGAGGTTTTGGCCAGACAGAACGTCAGCGGTTTGTGGTCCACGAAAGCGGTGAACTGTCGGCCCTCCAATAGGAACCTAAAGTGTCTGGTTGCGAGGAAGAGACCCAGTAGTTCCCTATCAAAGGTGCTGTATTTGCGCTCGCTCTCACGGAGTTGTTTACTGAAGAACGCCAACAGCTGCCAGCCCCCCCACCCACCCACTGCTTAAACACGGCCCCCACGGCGTAGTCGGAGGCATCCGTTGTAAGGGCTATGGGGGCGGCAGGCGACGGGTGAGCTAGCAGCGCAGCGTTGGCCAGCGCGGTCTTGGCGGCCACAAAAGCCTCGTCCATCCCCGAAGACCAGTCCAGCTCATCCTTAGACTTCTTACCCCGCAGGGCCTCATATAGGGGACGCATGATGTGGGCGGCACGGGGCAGGAAACGGTTATAAAAGTTCACCATGCCCAGGAATTCCTGCAGCGACTGTACAGTGCGGGGGCGGGGGAACATGGTGACAGCCTCAACCCTGGCAGGGAGGGGAACGGCCCCCTGTGGAGTGATGTGGTGCCCGAGGAAGGTGATGGACGACTCCCCGAACTGACACTTAGCTGGGTTGATGATGAGGCCGTGTTCACTGAGCCTGTTGAACAGCTGTCTGAGTTGCGTCATGTGTTCCTCCGCCGACGCGCTGGCCACGAGGATGTCGTCTAAGTACACAAACAAAAATGGCATGTCGCGGAGCACAGAATCCATAAGGCGCTGAAACATCTGCGCCGCCCCTTTAAGGCCGAAAGGCATACGTAAGAACTCAAAGAGCCCAAAGGGTGTGATGACAGCCGTTTTTGGGACATCCAGTGGGTGAACCGGCACTTGGTGATACCCCCGCACTAAGTCGATTTTGGAATAGATGGCAGCGCCCGCCAGGTGGGTAGAGAAATATTGTATGTGCGTAATGGGGTACCGGTCGGGGGTCGTAGCATTGTTTAGGCGACGGTAGTCCCCGCACGGGCGCCAACCCCCGTCGGCCTTAGTAACCATGTGAAGAGGGGAAGCCCACAGGCTGTCAGAACGGCGGACAATGCCGAGGCGCTCCATAGTCGAAAACTCCTCCCTGGCTATTGCGAGCTTGGCCGAGTCGAGGCGTCGGGCCCGGGCGTAAACTGGGGGGCCCACTGTGGTGATATGATGTTCCACGCCGTGCTTGGCCACCGCCGAGGAGAAGGTGGGTGTGGTGAGCTCGGGGAAATTTGCGAGCAGGCGTTGGTATGGATCCCCAGTGGAGAGTGTGTTAGTGAGGCACAGCGCTCCAGCCCCCCCAAGCGTGCAGGAGTATGACGCAAAAGAGACGGCATCAATCACGCGACAGTTTTTAACATCCACCAGCAGGTTGAAAGCACAGAGGAAATCCGCACCTAGGAGTGGGGTGGATACAGCAGCCATCACAAAGTCCCAGCCGAAACGTCGGCCGCCAAAACACACGTCCACATGTCTGATACCCTACGTCCGAATGGACGTGCCATTGGTGGCGTCCATCTGGGGGCCGTGACTGTCGGTCATCGTGTCCACAGCTTGTGCTGGTAGTATGCTGCGTTGAGCGCCAGAGTCAACCAGCAGCCGCCGGCCCGACAAGGAGTCTCTGATGAACAACAGCTTGCAGTCACGGCCGGCGCCCATAGCTGTTAACGAGCGCCGGCCTTTGCGTTTCCCTGAACCCTGTAACTGCAGGGTTTGCGACACTGTTTTGCTTTTGCCCCAAACCTGGCATGGTAATAACAGAGCCCGCCGCCAACCTGACGACGGGCTGTCACCGCAGCCGCGGTGTCCATATAGTCGTACACAGGTGGTGGTGGGGCGGTCTTGTGGGGTAGCAGGGCATGCACAAACTGTTGCCGGTTGGCCAGGAAAACCGTGTCTGCTTCAGCAGCCAGAGAACGGTAGTCCTTGGAGGCGGCGAGAGGAGAACTGGCCAGTGCTGTGCGTACAGGTGCGGGGAGCTGCCTCAGAAAAATGTGTGTGAAAAGAAAGGCCGGATCAGCCGATCCCAGCACAGACAGCATTTTTTCCATTAACTCAGATGGTTTGCCGTCGCCGAGGCCATTCAGGGACAGTAAATGGTTTGCCTTCTCCAGCTCCGACAGTTCAAATAGTTTCAGGAGGAATGTCTTTAGAGCATCGTACTTGCCAGCAGCTGGCGGAGCTTCCAACAGTGTCATTGCTCGCGCCGTTGTCGATGCGTCTAACGCCGCCACTACGTGGAAGTACTGCGTTGCATCCTGCGTTATCCCTCTCAGCTGGAACTGGGCTTCCACGTGTTGAAACCACGGCCGTGGATTATGCTGCCAAAAATCGGGTAGCTTCACAGTTGCGGTGTAAATGCTAGCGTTAGCAATAGCCATGTTGTTAGCACCGGCGTCGTCATTGTCAGACATACTCGTATTAGTAGTTCGATCACGTCGGGGTCACCAATGTGGAGTTAGAAAACAACGAGACAGGAGACGTGAGAGTAGACGTAGTCGAGGTAGTTTACTAGCTCCAACTTTGCATGTCATACATTCGACAACAACACTGAACTGTGAACCGGAAGCGGAAGTGCGTTATCTGACCCCTCGCCTCTTCCCTTAAAGGTACACCGTCCTCTTAGGTGAATGTCTCTAGTTATATAGATGTGGGTCACCACAGCTTCCTGTTTTATTTTAAAGGCCCACCGGTCTTGCCATTTCTGTTCTATCTGGTTTTCCTATTTTATTTTGTAGGCTCACTAGTCTTGCCATTCCTGTTCCTGCCCCTGCTTTGCTTACCTGTTCCCCATTCCCCGATTGGCATGCCATTTCTGTTCCTGCTCTGCTTCTCTAACCTGTTCCCAGTTTCCCTAATTGGCTCCCAAACTGTTATATTCCCCCTGGTTGCCCTGTTCTCTTTGTCGGGTTATGTTACCCTATATTGGCCTGATGCTTCATGTCTTGTCCACGAGCCTTCCTTGCTGTTCATACCTTGCCTCTTATCTTGGACGTTTGACCATTAAACTGTTGCTCTGTCTCTGCTGTCTGCATTTGGGTCCTCAGTTCCTGCTCCCGGCGTGACACTTCACTTTTGTGAGCGAAACAGAAAGCATAAGAAAGGAAGTAGTATTGCCATTTTGTTTAATGATTCACTCCAATGCAAGAAGATATCTTATGGAAATTTTGCTTTTTAATATGTCGCTCTTCATTTGAAGTCCTCTTCTCGAGTTGTATTTTTAAATATCTATAGGCCACCTAAATACAATGCAAACTTTTTTGATGACTTAACTGCTGTCTATAATCTGTATTGAATTTGACAGTGTAGTTATTGCTGGTGATTTAAACATCCATGCTGACCACCCGCGGGACAGAGGAACTAAAGAACTGTGCTGTGTTTTTGATAACTATGGACTGACTCAGCATTTGACGGAGCCCACACACAACAAGGGGCACACTCTGGACTTATTTATCTCCAAGGGTCGGAAAATTTCTAAGGTTGTGGTGACTGATGTTGCTCTCTCTGATCATTCCTGCGTTTTCTTTGAGAGTACTATCTCTGTGCACACAAATGCTCAAAAAGAGGTAATCACAAAATGGCATATCACTGAAAGCACCAGTGAAATGTTTATTCAGGCTTTCTCTTCCACACCCACCCTCTCTCGGGTCTCAGTCAATGAGCCTGTACGTCATTTCAATTCTAAAATTACAGATGTTATCAATACCATTGCTTCCACTAAGATGAAGGTGGGCTCTCGTAAGAAAAGATCTACATACAGATGTGCCACGCTGGTCAGAATATAAAAAAGTGTCATAAAGCTGATCACAGGTAGTGAAAAACAAATCTTATTCAGTATGACGTCTATAAAGAGGGACTTCTTCAATTCGTCTTCTTCTTTCGGCTTGTTCCCTATTTTTCAGGGGTCGCCACAGCAGATTTTATAGCTTCCATTGGCACTCTGTGAGGGCATAGCACCAATAGCGTGGTCATTGTTAACCCGAGCCACGACCAATCTGGTATGGAGCCTCGACCGAGCCGGTGTGGTCTTTTCAATCCGCATAATTATTTGGCAGTGTTTTACATTGGATGCCCTTCCTTACACTACCACTTACCCTATGGATGGGGGCACAGGTAAAGTGCTGGATGCCATCCCAGTATTCATGGACTTGCGTCCATGCCTGTCGCATAAAACTGAAGTAATTGTCTTTTGAGCCAAGGAAGAATTAAAAGTCAGCGCTCAGTTACATTCGGTAATGTTAAAAACCACAAACCATGCCAGAAATCTTGGTGTAGTCATGGACTCAGATATGAATTTACATAGCCACATTAAGAAAATTACAGTCAGCCTACTATCACCTGAAGAATATATCAAGAAGTAAAAGATTTATGTCTCAGCAGGATTTGGAAAAACTTGTCCATGCATTTATTTTCAGTTGACCAGGCTACTGTAACGGTGTCTTTACAGGTCTGTCTAAAAAAATCGATCAAACAGCTGTAGGTGATTCAGAACACTGCTGCTGGAGCCCTTACAAAGACCAAAACCTTACCAAGACTCCAGTTCTGATGTCGTTACACTGGCTTCCTGTCCATCAAAGAATAAAACTCTACTCTCGGTTTATAAAGTACTGAATGGTTGAGGGCCAAAATACATTTCTGATCTGCTGCACTATGAACCATCCAGACCTCTCGGGTCATCTGGGACAGTTCTGCTTTCTGTCCCCAAAGTCAAAACTAAACATGGAGAGGCAGCTTTCAGTTTTTATGCACCACATATCTGGAGCAAACTCCCAGAAAACTGCAGCCTGCAGGTCTGCAACTGTGTTGTTTTGAATCAAGTCTGAAGACTTTCCTGTTTGCCACTTCTTACAGTTAAATAAAAGTTGAAGCTTTTGATTATCATCTTACACTGCACTGTTAACTTTTAGTCTATTTTGTTTTTAAATGTCTTTTCATGGCCTTATGTTGCTTTTCTTCATGCCTTTTTTGTTTTATGTAAAGCATTTTGAATTGCCTTGATGTTGAAATGTGCTGTACAAATAAATGTGCCTTGCCTTACTCTCATCACAAAGTTGAATCGGTTCATCTGGACACGTTTATTAAGAGAGAAACGTTTCATCACTCATCTAAGTGACCTCTTCAGTCTCAACTGACTGCAGGTATCCCCACCCTTATAAACAACACAGTGGCATAATGACCGAAAACGATCAGTTTCATATGCAAATTGCTGTGAGCATTAACTAGAGTTTCGACAGCTACGTGTACTAGTCACAGAGGATTGGGGAATAGTTGCAATTACAGCATTGTAAGATGGCAACAGATGTACTCTTAGCACTCCCATCCTCGGTTCTGGGATGGTTGTTCCTCTTCACATAGATGGTCTCTTTGACTCCCTGTTCAAACCAGTGTTCCTCCCTATCAAGGAGGTGCACATCCTCATCCTTGAAAGAGTGACCACTGGCCTGTAGATGGGTGTAGGGCCAGTGGTCCTACACCATATGTGAAACCCCCCTATGTGAGAGGGAACGACCATCCCTTGGGGGGGGGGCTAAGAGTACATCTGTCACTATCTTACAATGCTGTGATTGCAAACATTCCCCAAATCCTCTGTGAATAGTACACATGGCCATTGAAACTAGTTAATGCTCACAGCAATTTGCATATGAAACTGATCGTTTTCGGTCGTTATGCCACTGTGTTGTTTATAAGGGTGGGGGTACCTGCAGTCAGTTGAGACTGAAGAGGTCACTTAGATGGGTGATGAAACGTTTCTCTCTTAATAAACGTCGTGTCCAAGTGAACTGATTCAACTTTATGTGATTTGCTTACCTGGATTATTGAGCATGCATAAAGACAGTTGCCTTACATTGTTACGTTGATTAAACTTTGCTGAACACCAATTTATTCCCCATTAAACCATCAGCGTTTAGTTACTTGAATGATAAATGCTGATGTTTAGACATTGTTAACCTGTGCCTGATCTGTAGGTCAGGGTCTGTTTGCCCAACAGGAGTGTAATTCAACAAGCAACACGGTCTGTGGTGTTTTAGATGGATACTACTGCACACATGACACGTCTCAATCAGAGTGTACCATTGCAGTGATGCATACTCGCTGTTCACCTGGCCAGAGGACCAAAACACCTGGTAATATAAGTCAGAATTACACCATTTTCACAATGACGCTATAAGTGATTGACATACCAGTCTAATGAATGATGTTAATGTTATTTAAAAGTTGTGGATGTGTGGGTTCTTGTGCAATAAATGTCAGTCTCCTGTTGTTCCTCTGTCATAGGAACCAAGAAAACTGATACAGTTTGTGAAGACTGTGAGCCGGGCCATTTTTCACCGAGTGGTATGAACTGCACTGTTTGGACAAAGTAGGTTAGAGTTTTACACAAACATTTGTCTATCACTATACACACATTTACACCCATTTTCCAAAGTCATAGAAACAGGTGATATTTTGTTTTGTGAGTATCTTTGTTTCAGACATAAAACAAATCACCTTTCAGAAACTTTCAGAATTTCAGAGATCAGGCAGGGGTCTCCGTGGACGATGATGTTTGTGGATGACTGATCTGTTGCGAGAGCAGGGTGCAGGTTGAGAGCCTGGTGAGGTGGAGGTATGCACTGGAGAGAAGAGGAATGAAAGTCAGTAGGAGCAAGACGGAATACATATGTGTGAATGAGAGGGAGGACATTGGAATGGTGAGGATGCAAGGAGTAGAGATGAACAAAGCGTATGAGTTTAAATACTTGAGGTCAACTGTTCAAAAAAATGGGGAATGTGGAAGAGAGGTGAAGAAGAGAGTGCAGGCAGGGTGGAGTGGGTGAAGAAGAGTGATTTGCAACAGAAGGGTACCAGCAAGAGTTAAAGGGAAGGTTTACAAGATGGTAGTGGGACCAGCTATGTTATATGGTTTGGAGACAGTGGCACTGACGAAAAGACAGGAGGCAGAGCTGGAGGTGGTAGAGTTGAAGATGCTAAGATTTTCATTGGGAGTGACGAAGGACAGGATTAGGAATGATTATATTAGAGGGACAGCTCAGGTTGGACAGTTTGGAGACAAAGCAAGAGAGGCAAGATTGAGATGGTTTGGACATGTGTGGAGGAGAGATGCTGGGTATATTGGGAGAAGGATGAATATGGAGCTGCCAGGGAAGAGGAAAAGAGGAAGGCCAAAGAGGAGGTTTATGGATGTGGTGAGGGAGGACATGAAGGTGGCTGGTGTGACAGAGGAAGATACAGAGGACAGGAAGAAATGGAAACAGGTGATCTGCTGTGGCAACCACTAATGGGAGCAGCCGAAAGTAGTAGTAGTAGTAGTAGTAGTTTTCAATTCAGTTCAGTTCAATTCAATTCAAAACTTTATTGCAGACGCAGGGTCCGTAACAGACAAAGACAAATAGGTAAAAGACAAACCCAGACAATACAAAGAGTAAACACAATAAATTAACATAAATGGAACAAATCATTGTCTTATAGTATGAAGGCAGCTATACCAGTGGTCCCACTGCCGGAATTGGTAGCGTGTGGCACTGAATCTTACATTAATTAAACTCTTGATGATTACATCATCAGAGACATTGAGCCAGCAAATAAGTTTGTACATGAAATTTCTTAGAAGAACCTGAAAGGTATTGACTCCTGTAGCCACAAACATTTCACTTGCACTACACCATCTAGGTCTTTTTAGTAGTATTCCCATGGCATCATTATAAGCCACTCGAAGCCTCTGTAAGCTTGCTTTTTTATAGTTTGGCCACATGTGTGCAGCATAAAGTGGTGTACAATATGCTCTGTGACGTCTTCACACTAACTGAACACATACCAAACTTGCGTGACAGAGTGTTTGCTTGTGTATACATCATGCGGCATTGCCTATAAATATCATCATTTGTCAGTTGTTCACTAATATAATGCCCAAGATATTTCACCTTATTACAGACCCCAAGATTATTATCAGACAATTTAAAATCAGGAAATTTTAGATGATTGCCCTCTTTGGTTCTGCAGATCATGACAACACTGCTACTAGCATTGTATTTGATATCGTGCTCCACACCATACACAGAACATATATCAAGGAGCTGCTGGAGACCAGCGCTACAGGGACTAAGAATGACAAGGTCATCTGCATACATAATATGGTTCACCAAGGTATTACCCATCATGTACCCACTGTTACAGGCTTTCAGCTGCTTGGACAAATCATCAATATATAAATTGTAGAGAACTGGACACAGACTTCCCCTTGTCTGACCATTGCTAACCCCAAATGGGGCTGAAACACTATTACCCCATTTCACTTGCATAGTCTGGTGGGCATACTAATAAGCCAGAATTCTCAAATGTATTTAGGCACCCCTCTTTGACTCAATTTAACAGACAACTTTCTATGATTAACACGATCAAAAGCTTTAGAAGCATCAATAAAACACATAAGAACTGATGAGTTTTGGCCTCTGTATTTGTTAATAATTTCCTTTGAGGTATATATACATAAGTCAGTTCCATGTTTAGCTTTAAAATCAAACATTATCCATGGAGTTGATTTCTTTCAGACATAAACGAGACATAAATGAGACTAAAAGAACGTGTCTTGTGTACTAAGTACACCTGCATCGCACCCATCACACCTTGAGTACACATAAATGTCCATTGTCAGGAAGTAATTACTTGGTATTTATATTTAACGTGTCTTTGTTTTCTCATTAACTCAATTGTTAAATAGAGAAACAAATTAAGATGTTCAATTTTGCTTGTTCAACAGATGTTCTGATGGACAAGTCGAGATCAAAGAGGGAAGTGGAACACAAGATGCTGTTTGTGAGGATGAAAATAAACCAAGACACCATTATTATCTAATGCTGCCGCCAATTATCACAATATCTTTATTTCTCAGTCTACACAAGAAATACAAACAGCAGAGAAAGGCTGGCACGAGTTGACACAAGGCACAACACGAACTGGCACAGAGACTAAACACACAGGACTTAACAAGAAACAGGTGCTTCCAATCTGGACGAGGCAGGCAATCAGGCAGGAGGACACAGGGTAGGGCAGGTCTAGACAACTGGCGGCCCGCGGGCCAAATCCGGCCCGATGATTATTTTTTTCTGGCCCTTTGATCAATTGTTATTACAAAATGAAAAATTATAATGCATTTCCCCGCGAAGAAAAATAATGTTTTGGGCAAGAATGCGCTCCCATTCAATTTCCCCCAATGGGAGACTGCTTTGTCCCGCCCCTAACTGCCCCCAACGCTCCCTACGTGCACGCCACCAGCTGCCAAGCTAGTGAGTGTGCCGCGCTAACCTGCTTGCTGCTGCTAACTCTTAAACAAAATAACCCCCCAATGTCACTGTCCACTCTGAAAAAGAGGAAAGTTGACAATGTGAATCGCCAGTTTAATAATGAATGGACTGAGAAATATATGTTTACTAATATCGGAAAAAAACCCCATATGTTTGCTGTGTAACGAAGCCTATCGCTGTCTCAGAGGAATACAATTTGAGAAAACACGTCCAACAGTCTACACTCGAGCTTCATCACACATTTTCCAGAAGGGTCGGAAGCACGCAGACAGAAGGTGCAGAGCTCGCCTTGCTGCCCTCACGCCACAGATGAAACCACTGCACTGTCTGATGCATCGGAGCGTTCTCCGCGCAAAATTTAGCAGTGCGTTGAAAAGCTCCATGGACAATATGATGTCGATGATCAATTTCATCAGACTCACATCGAGCCTACAGCGCCGCTTGTTCCGTAAACTTTTGTAACCCTGTGGTTAAATTATAGGCCTTAGATATATTACATTGCACTATTAGATAAGAGTTTGGCCTATGTTTGTTATTTTGTTAACCGTTTGAATATGAATATATTATACTGTTGATATTGTTCTGCAAAACAGTTGTTTACCAACGTGAAATGCATTTACTTTTATTGCTGAAAACTTACCATTGTTGTGATTGGTTGGCTGTGGAGAGAATAACTTACCTTGAATGTGATTGGTTGAGAGGGCAGCGGGGAACGTCAGCGCGAGCAGACTGAACGGGGAGAGAAAGTAGGTCACTCGTTCCTTGTGTGAGCAAAACGGAGCAGTTGATGTCGAATTGTTATATGCTATTTTGCGGTGAGAGAAAAGTAATTGAAGTTTAGTGAACAGTGATTTGTGCGGGTGTCTGACCGAGACCCATCCCGGGAACTGTTTGTGTGGATTTGGGAGACAAACTGACTACTCGTCAGTCCCATATGTGGACCCAGCGACGTTACGGAGCGAGGTAGCCAGTCGGTGTTCGTTGCTAGCACAGCAAGACGCGCGAATGGACTGGATGCGGTAAGGGGCTTGCCCCACAGTGAGTCGGGCAATCTTCTAGTTTAGCGAAGTAACGTTATCAGTACAGTGTAGTGGTGGGTTCATGCGACCATCGAGGGACGCAGAAGGAGTCGTCTGTTGCCGTGTTGGTCTGCCGAGGCGAGCGCACGGTTCGACCGTGAGATGGTGCTAACGGCTAACTAGCCAGTTAGCTAGGATGGCTGCCTGCCTGACGTTCGCTGCTGTGCTGCGGTGAGAAGCGCGAGACGAAGAGGAGCATTCTTTGTGAGTACAAGTTGGATGTGCGGGCTTCCAAGGGGAGCGAAGAGGGCTGTTTAGGGTCCCAACGTACCCGATAAAGAAACAGGCCTGCAACTGGGGGTTGACTTTCTTTTATTTTATTGCCGGCTTAGTTATAGGGTTATTGAGCTGTATGCTAATGTGTTAGTCTGATTAATTTGTGTATATCTGAATGCAGATGCTTGTTAGCCATTGAGGCTTATCACTTTCATTCATTCTAATAATTATTACTCATAATACATTTGTATATATAATTCTATGTACCTGTGTGAGTGCGGATTATTCATGTGTGTTTATTCCTGTGGTGTCTAGGCTATGGTAAGTGACATGTTGAGACAACCTTAAAGGGCTAGTCCACCATTTTAATATAAGTTACTCCGTGACACATTGAGGTGTCTAGACCATGTTAGATTGCCTTAAAGGGGTCATATGCCATACTTGAGCGCCTTAAAGGGGTAGTCAACCTTTTTAGTTGGAGTTACCAGATGACACTGTAAGACATTTAGAGCCTTTAGAACATACTTTAAACACATAAAAAGCGAAGTTAACATACTTCAATAGTTTATTGGATACCGAGTTGTATAGAGAACTCAGGAGCGTTGTCCTTGACAGTTAAAAAGGATAGATAGCGCTACACTTTTATCAGATATGTCAGCCGGGCACAGTGACCTTTATGTAGCAACCAATAATGTAATACCTGCCAATAACGTAATAATTTTGGCCATTTTAAATGTAATAAAGCCAATAACGTATTACTTGCCAATAATGTAATAGGGTTTTTGAGCCAATAACGTAATAACATTTTGCCAATAATGTAATAAGTTATTACGTTATTGGTTGGTTATTACGTTATTGGCCTAGCATTAAAAAAATCCTTTGAAATGTAATAACTGCAGCCGATAATGTAATAATACATAAATAGGACAGCATTTCTTGGAAATAAGATTTTTTTTTGCAGTTTTTGTGCAGTTTGCTTATCAAAAATAGGTCTAGTGGATGGAATAGTCGTCATATTCATTCAATACACAACAACTTGTATTTATAAAAAAAGAATGCAACTGCAACAATATCTGCTGAGATATAAATCTATACCTATACAACTGTGTATGTATCATGCTAGCAATTTTCTTATGGTTAGACTAGCTATTTTTCTGTTAACTTTCTCAATTATATAAGAATGTATGAACAAGGATTCCACAAAATTAAGGGTGTTAACTGTAGTAAATCAGAGAATGATTTACCTTTCAACATGTTTGAAGTATGGAAGTCTGCAGACAACTAAGGAAAGTCTAATCAGTCTAGTCAGTCACATGACTTCGCTAGCTTGACATGAATTAGCTACTCCATTGCCATCTAGTAGTCAAATGCGGGTGCTGCAAAAGAACATATTTCCATGTGTGCGTGCGACATTTCTACATGGTCTCTCCACAATCAACTCATAATTGCTCCTCTAAGCCATCCTGTATAGGGGGGGGGGGTGTGAGGGTGTGTGTGTGTGTGTGTGTCACTTTCTATCCAGAAAATACAAATTTAAAAAATAATACCTATATTATTACATTGTCGGCTGCAGTTATTACATTTCAAAGGATTTTTTTAATGCCAGGCCAATAACGTAATAACCAGCCAATAACGTAATAACTTATTACATTATTGGCTCAAAAACCCTATTACATTATTGGCAAGTTATTATGTTATTGGCTTTATAACATTTAAAATGGCCAAAATTATTAAGTTATTGGCAGGTATTATGTTATTGGTTGCTACACATCTTTGTTTAGGGGTTTTGATTATAAGCATTTTTGAAAAGTGATTCAGCTGATAAAACTAAAAAAAATATTAGCACACTGGTGAAAAGATGAGAGATGATCATGACATTTTAACAAGTAATTCAATGTTTTTTTTCCATCTGCCAATGTAATGTAATTTGTTTTGAATGTATCTTTAATTGGGCCCTTGTTGAGTAGAGGCATTCAGCTTTTTAATTCCTACCACCGTACACAAGTAGTAAAGCTTCTCTTAGGACTTCAGCGTCTGTGTGGGTTTCAAGTCTACAAATACATTTAATTTCCCTGATCTAAAAAAACAAAACAAAGCAACAATGGCATAGTTCACCCATCCACCTACCCAAAATCATTTGATATTAGTACATCACATTAATATACATATACATTTGATCACATCAGTCAAGTCAGTTTTATTAATTACAACTTTGCCTCAAGGGAATTTACAGCAACACAACATCCTGTCCTTAGCCCCTCGCATCGGATAAGATACAACTCCCGAAAAAAAAAACCTTTAACAGGGACAAAAAATGAGAAAGAACCCTCAGGGAGCAACAGAGGGACCTCCCTCCCAAGACGGACAACGTGCAATGGATGTTGTGTTTACACAATTTACAGAATACAACACTGAAAGAGGATAACAATTTATGAAGAATATGATGAGGAGGATGCCAAGCAGTGTCCAGACGCCACCGGAACAGCCCAGGACCCAAGCCACACGACCAGCATCACCATGCGAAAAAACAAACAAACAAAAAATCAGTACATCAAATCAAACGGCAGCAAATTTATCAAAAAAATGTATCATTATATTATGTAAAGAAAAAAACAAATCACATAAGAGATAACTACAGCCTTTTTAAGATGAGCACGCCAGTTTCCTTGTCTGAGCAACATGGGGCAGCGCAGCTCGTCTTTTGTTTTGTATTGTAACGTGCATGGATAAGAAGACACGCTGGCCGCTGGGTCGCGAGTCTGACCCTTTAGTCGAGCGGTTAGCGATGCCTCCTGCGGTGCGGGCGATACGGGTTCGCGTCCCGGCCGCGGCAGTTCCTGTGGTTGCGTTGTCCCCCGAATTCGCTACATTGGTGTCAGAAGTGGGATGGGGCGACCTTAAGGCCATTGGAAGCGTATGCGCCCTGAGGCGTGTGAAGGAGCCGATATGCTTAAGGGCGGGGACGCGCTTCCCGGGGGAGGGGGGGTACTGTAACGTGCATGGATAAGAAGACCCGCTGGCTGGCGGGTCTGACCCTTTAGTCTAGCGGGCGGGTCAGTTGTTCAGGAACATATAAGCAGGTATCTCTCATGACCCAGAACTTAGTGACGACTCTGTTAGGGGGGAAGACACGCTGGCCGATGGTTCGCGAGTCTGACCCTTTAGTCGAGCGGTTAGCGATGTTTCCTGCGGTGCGGGCGGTACGTGTTCGCTTCCCGGCAGCGGCAGTTCCTATGGTTGCGTTGTCCCCCGAATTCTATATATATATATAATTGTGCTTCTGTTGTTTGTGAGCGACTGTTTTGTAGCATAATTTTTCTGTTGTTAATTAAACTTACAAGATGGCGCCTCGGTGGGACGTGTGCGAAGACATTTTGACCGCTTAAAATATTAGATTTTTTCCCGCCCACAGATACGATAGACGAGGTAATTAACAACTTGTATAAAATATTGGCTAATGTGGTATTGAGCTGTTATTTGTTTCGCCTTGTGTTTTTAAACGATACAGGCCGTAGAGTTTCTGTATGTGAGCAAGCCACTGCACAAGAAGTGACACGTGGATACGGCCGCAGTAGATCCATCCATTCATCCACTATCTTAACCGCTTATCCTGCTCTCAGGGTGGCGGGGATGCTGGAGCCTATCCCAGCAGTCATTGGGCGGCAGGTGGGGAGACACCCTGGAGAAGTCACCAGGCCATCCAACGTCTCAAAATGACAAAGCATGGTAAATCAAAGTATGCTTGGGAGAAATAACCTTTCGTCTTGTTAAGACGAACCTCGGTTCAGCTTAGGGTTGTGTTATGTCTACACACATCGACAGCGCTGCATTTGATTTGGTGCTGTGCTATTGTGCTGGGATCGATTGGTGATGCCTGCGGGCTCTGGGTTGTTTGATCGGGTCTGCCTTTGATGCTGTGTCAGTCTAAATAAAGAATGCCACGGAGAGGTTGTGTCGAGCGACAGCGCTGTGTCCTGACGTGATTTCTAAATACAATATTGGCGACGAGGATGGCTGATATCTTCTCCCACCACCTGCCCCCTTCCTGGCATTACCTGGCGAGCCTCTGGTACCATGGACTTGCTGGCTACATAGTTTCGAAAATTACATCATCGCCTCAGGGCTCGACGACGTGAGCCAGGCTAGGAAGACGGCTCTGTTGCTACACTGCTTGGGAGCAGAGGGTCATCGTGTTCTCGGGACTCTGGGAAACGTCACAAGCTTTGACGAAGCTGTGGGACTTATGAGCACCCATTTCGCTGCTCCACAGAGTGCCCTCCTTCGGCGATTTATATTCCGTCAGCGACACCAACTGCCTGGTGAGTCTGTGCGGCAGTACGTAGGTAATTTGCGAGGGCTAGCTAGCTCATGCAAGTTTGGCGCGCTTCAGGACGAGATGGTTCGCGACCAGCTAATCGAACACACCAACAACGCAAAGGTGCGTGACACTCTCCTGCTGGAAAAGGACGATCTGCTGCTGTCCAGAGCAATTACCATCGCACTACAGGTTGAGGGAGCAGCTGAGTGTGCTGCTATGCTAAATACACAGCAAGTGGCCACCTCCAGTCAAGCTGCCAATGACTCCTCCCTCTACTCACGGCTGCCCCTCGGGACGCAACCCAGCCAGAGCGAGGCGGGCGCCGACTCCACTGGGGACGTCTTGCAACTGCAACGATGGCGTTCTCGGCCCCGCCCTCAACAGTCCTGTGGTAACTGGATCTCGGTCTCATGTTTCAAGGGCTCAGACCTGCCCTGCCCGTGGCCAGACATGCCATAGCTGCGGTAAGCAAAATCACTTTGCCAACGTCTGTCGATCTTCCCCGGCTGGGTCAGAGGGCCACACCCCCCAGTCTTCAACCGCCGTCATTCACAAGGTGAGCTCTGGGCCAGTGTCATGCAAATCATGCACAGTCAACATTAATGATGTGTGCATCCCCCTGCTGTTGGACACCGGTGCAGGTGTGTCTCTCCTGAATGTTGATACCTACAGTCAATTTTTCGGTTCACTGCCACTGTCCGCGCCGTCAGCTGTCCTCTGTGGGTATGGTGACTCCAAAATCGATCTGGTTGGCTCTCTCCAAGTGACTGTCCGCTATGGAACCAAGCTGGTGCCCAATGCAGTTTTTCATGTGGCACGCCGTGGGGCCAACCTGATGGGCCTGGACCTGTTCTCCGCTCTGAGGTTCTCCCTCTTAGACACAAGGGGGGCAGCAATCCTGACTGTTACCACACCTTGGCAGCAGAAGTGGCCATCGCTGTTTATGGGGCTCAAGACTCAACTGACTTCACCACCAGTGTTGGCTCACTTCGACATCTCCAGCTCCACCTTTGTGACCTGTGACGCATCAGCCACAGCGATAGGGGCTGTGCTGTCTCAAACCCAGAACGGTGTGGAGAAGCCCATTGCCTTCGCCTCCCATGCCCTCAACCTGACCGAGCAGCGGTACTCCGTGGGTGAGCGTGAGGCGTTAGCCTGTATCTGGGCTTGTGAAAGGTGGCACCTCTACCTCTATGGCCGCTCCTTCACCCTCAGGACAGATCACCAGGCCCGGACAGCGCTGCTGTCCACATCTGGGACAGGCCACAAACCCCTGAGGCTGCACCGCTGGTCTGACCGCCTCCGCCAGTACAACTTCAGCTTGCAGTTCACCCCAGGCAGAGACAATGTTGTCGCCGACCTGCTCTCTCGCTCTGTCTCCACCCCAGCTCCACAGACGGACACTGACTGTGTGGAAAAGGACATTGTCCAAATGCTACACACACCCCTCCAGGCCACTGTCTCTCTGCAGGAGCTGAGGGCAGCCTCCGAACAGGACCCTGTCCTCTCCCAGCTCCGCACCTACATCCAGAACGTCTGGCCTCACAAGGTCCCAGAGGAGCTGGCTGCGTTCGCCCGAGTCAGACAGGAGCTCTCTTGCTGGAACGACACCTGCGTGGCACGTGGGTTTTGCACAGTGGTCCCAGCTGCTCTCCGTGCACGTGTTTTGAATACGGCGCATGAAGGCCACCTGGGCATTGTGAAACTGAAACAGCGCTGCCGAGACCTGGTGTGGTGGCCGGGGATAGACAGAGATATTGAGGCTCTGGTGAAGGACTGTTCTGCTTGCCTTGTGAGTGGCAAGACTGGCCACCAGGCTCCCCCACCCCTGCAACCTCTCGCCTGGCCCTCTCAGCCCTGGGAACACGTGCAGTTGGACATTTGTGGTGAGATCCATGGAGTTCCCCACCACCAACGCTTCATGGTGGTCGCCTACGATCTACAATCAAAATGGCCTGAACTCACCACTTCCGGCACTGTGACCTCACAGATCATCATCGACTTCCTGGACTCTCTTTTCTCTTGCTGGGGCCTCCCAAAGACCATCACCACTGACAATGGCCCTCAGCTGGTCTCTGCTGAGTTCACTGCTTATCTCGAAAGCAAGGGCATCCGTCATATACGCACTGCGTACTACCACCCCCAGGCCAATGGCGGCGTTGAACGTTTTCACCAGTCACTGAAGAACGGCCTCAGAGCACACATGGCCCAAGGGTGCTCTTTCACGCAGGCCGTCCGTCACACTCTGCTGCACTATCGGGCCACACAGCACTCGACCACAGGCGTCTCCCCAGCCTCTCTCATGCTAGGCCGGGAACTGTGCATGCCCCTTGACAGGCTCCGCCCCTCCACACCTCAGGCAGCTCCCTCTGGGGTCAGAGCCTCAGTCACTCGTCAGCAGATGCGGATGAAGCAACGGTTTGACCAGTCAAAACGAACCAGGGTGCCAGACATCAATGTGTCAGACTGGGTCAGGGTCCGCAGGCCCCACAGGGACAATAAAATGACTTCATACTGGTCCTCTCCTCTCCAAGTCATCCGTCAGCTGGGCCCAGCCACTTACCTCCTCAGCGATGGCACTCGGTGGCACTCCAGTCATCTACGGAAGGTGTCAGCTCCGCCACACACAGCTGGTGACACAACCATAGCCATTCCCTCAGCATGGCGAGACGCCCCGGGGCTTCATGCAGCTCCTACACGGGCCCCAGACATTTCTGGGCCTCAACTTCCCCTGCCATCTCCCTCCCCACCTCGGCCTGCCCAGCCTCAGGCCGCACCGCGACCTGTTCGCACACGTTTACGCCCTGGCCACCTAGAGGACTTTGTGTCAACCTTTCATGTTTGAAATCCTGCCGGGGGGGGGGGGGAATGTTATGTCTACACACATCGACAGCGCTGCATTTGATTTGGTGCTGTTCTATTGTGCTGGGATCGATTGGTGATGCCTGCGGGCTCTGGGTTGTTTGATCGGGTCTGCCTTTGATGCTGTGTCAGTCTAAATAAAGAATGCCACGGAGAGGTTGTGTCGAGCGACAGCGCTGTGTCCTGACGTGATTTCTAAATACAATAGGTTGCCAACTCCTTGAAATGGAAATAAGGAACGGGACAGGGGTTGGATGGACGGGGAGGCCAATTGTGTCTGTAGGGACGGCCGACCAAGCCGGAGGTAACACGGGGATTCGAACTGGCGATCCCCGTCTTGTTAGGCAACGGGAGAGACCGCCACGCCACCCGGACGCCCCTTAGTTTTTAATTTATTAATAAAAGGTCAGCGAAACACAATTTATTTTGGCTTTGGGAACATGCTGTTAGAGCTTATGGGTTCACAAAAATAACATTTTTCAAAAACAGATCTGTGAGTATCTTTTATAACCCAGGAGTTGGTGATGACTCTGTTAAGGGGGTTGAATACTTTTTCACTTTTGTTGTTGCTTGCTTTGTTCTGTAGCGAAGTCGCTACCCCGTCAGAATTGTGCTGTCCTGTTTTACCCATCAGGCATTGCGTGCAGATTGTCAGTCGTTATTAAATAGTTTGTAAGTGTTTTATGTGGTTTTATGTGTTTATGTGATTACTATTTGTTGTGGTGTAATTGTAGTTGTCATTGTATTGTGTTGTGTAACCTTGGTACTGAAACCCTGAACAACTTTGTTGTTCGAGTAGATAACGGCCATGTATCGCGTCACATTTCTCTCAAGTTCTTGTTTCTGCGTGAGTTCAATAAAGGGGCTGCAAATTTACCTTTGTCGTTACTTCTACGTTCGCCACGCTGGTGTCAGGATTGCAGCCAATACCCACAAATCGAAGATGGCAACGCCAAGAAGAAACTTCGATGTAGAGTTCCGCGAGATTGAGGACTTCATCGAGTGTCTGGAAAAAGAGCTTTCCTAGGGAAAGAGCATCGCCGCTCGGAAGAAGATGTCCCGCGGATGAAGGGCCGACGGAGCCAATGCCCCCCGTCCTTCAGGACCTGACACGGCCGGCCGGTTCAGCGATTCGGAGGTGGCAACTGCCGCCGAGAAGTCGCGGCCCACTCTGATTTCAACGCCGACCACGTCACCGCCGGCCACCACCCACCCACTACCAACAGCCGTCATTCCACCGCCGGCCGACGCCATGTCATCGCCGGCCGCCGTTGTCTCCACCGTCGTCTCATCGCCGCCCATCCACTATCAACAGCCGCCATGCCGCCGCCGGCCGCCGCCATTACGTCACCGGTCACCGTCACCACTTCGCTGACCAACGTCACTACAACCCCAGCACCCCCTGCTAATGTGATGCTGCCATCCCCAAGCATCTTCAAGCTCCCACGGTATGCGGGCGTCACGGCCCTGGAGCCATACCTAGCTCAAGTGAAACTGGTAGCAAGTCACAACCAGTGGAGCACCCAAGACACTGCTGCTCATGTTGCCCTGGCGCTCGAAGGGAATGCGCTGCAGGTATTGCTCGACCTTATGCCATCAGAACAGCAGGATTAAGAGACACTGGCCGCTGCTTTAAAACGACGCTTTGGTCAACGGGTCTCTACTGACAGCATGCGAGACCGACTGGCCCGCCGGCGCCGCCAAGAAGGCGAGACCCTGGGAACCTATGCAGCAGACGTGCACTTCTTTGCACATCGTGGCTACCCCACCGTTAATCCAGCAGCTCGTGACGAGTTAGCCCCGAGTGCCTTCATCCAGGGGCTCACCCCAGAGAGGTTGAAGGAGCACCTCCGCATCACGGCACCTACAGCCTTCAAGACTGTGTAACGGGGGCAGTCCTATGCTGTTCTATGCTGGTCAGCCTGCTGCACGCCCGTCACTCTCATCATTAGCTCTGCGTTGTGTTCTATTTTGGGTGGGGCCCCAGTTGTTGTGGGGGGCCCTCAGTCTCTCATCATCATCATCATCACCATCATGATCAAGGAAGGAGGGGGGACACACAGGACTCTATTTGGCCCACCTTGCCATTTATTTTGGTTTCAAACCCTTCGACAAACGTCCAGTCCTCCAGCTGGAGCGGTGTTTCTTACGGACGTGGGGGTCGAAGCTCAACCACTGCCCGGACTTCACTCGTGTGCGTTAGACGGAGAAACCGTCCACGGGACTCCGATGTAAGAAAGGATAAACAAGTATTTTATCCCACAGCTTGCAGTATCTTCTTACAGGGATACTCAAGGTTACGTTCTCCTCAATCAGCAAAGCTGTGCTACGGTAGGAACACGCGTGGCTTGGCTCGACACTGGTACAACCCCGCCCATTAGACTGCGACCCTACCGGTTAGCACTTGCCAAGCGTGAAGCTGCAGAGCAGATGATTCTAGAGATGGCTGCGGCCGGGGTGATAGAGCCATCCAATAGCCCTTGGGCCGCCCCTGCCATCCTGGTCAAAAAGAAAGATGACACCTGGAGGTTCTGTGGACTTTCGTCGGCTGAACAATGCAACTCGCAAGGACTCCTACCCCTTGCCCCGTATTGACGACGCTCTGGACCACATCGCAGGGTCACAGTGGTTCAGCTCACTTGACCTACGGAGCGGTTACTGGCAGGTGGAGCTGGCACCAGAAGCCAGACCCAAGACGGCCTTCACCATCGGTCAGGGACTCTGGCAGTTTCGTGTGATGCCCTTTGGTCTCTGCAATGCCCCCGCCACATTCGAGAGACTAATGGAGAGGGTGCTGGCTCACATTCCCCGCAACCGGTGCGTGGTTTACCTCGATGACCTTCTGGTTCATGCCATTCGGGGGGTGGGCCTGCGCCTGCACCCCAAGAAATGCAACCTCCTTCGACGTGAGAACAAGTTTTTGGGCCATGTGGTGGGGACAGAGTGCGTGGCCCCTGATCCTACTAAGGTGGAGGCAGTCGAGAAATGGCCAGTTCCGCAAAACGTCAGTGAGGTGTGCAGCTTCACGGGGCTCGTCTCCTACTACCGACGTTTTGTCCGCAACGTTTCCTCCATTGCCAGTCCTCTACACCGTCTCACCGAGAAGGGATGGGAGTTCCACTGGGACGACAACTGTGCAGCCGCCTTTGCCCGGCTCTGCACCGCCTTGATCACTGCACCCATCCTGGCCCTTCCTGATCCTAAGTGCCGCTTCATCATGGACACAGACGCCAGCAATGTGGGGCTGGGGGCCGTCCTGTCTCAGGAGGTTGCTGGGGGAGAGAGAGTGGTGGCTTATTACAGTCGTGTCTTGAGCCGCCCTGAACGCAATTACTGCGTTACACAACGCGAGCTCTTGGCGGTGGTCGCGGCGTTCAATCATTTTCGCCCCTATCTCTATGGCCAGACCTTTCTCCTGCGGACGGATCATGCAGCCCTGATCTGGCTGCTCAGCTTTAAGGAGCCCGAAGGCCAGGTGGCTAGGTGGATTGAGGAGCTGCAGAGCTACGACTTCGAGACCCAGCACCGAGCTGGGCGCCTGCACATTAATGCAGATGCCCTCTCCCGTCGTCCCTGCAAGGATTGCAGACATTGTGAGCGCCAAGAGGAGCGAGACAGAGCAATCCTCCAAGTGTCCACCACGCGGCAGGTTGAGCCAGAGGAGGCATGGCTGATGGAAATGGACAAGCAGGAGTGGCAAACAGCGCAGGATAGTGATCCCACCCTGGCCAGGGTGGGACAGTGGGTCGACGCCAAGGCACGCCCCCACTGGCAAGCTGTCTCTGCCATGTCGGTGGAGACCATGGCCTACTTTTCCCATTGGGCCACCTTGGCACGGCGTGATGGACTGTTGTACCGGGTCTGGCAAGCACCAGGCCAGGGAAGAAGTGTGTGGCAGTTACTGGTGCCCAAGGACTGGCGTCAATGAGTGCTAAGGGCGGCCCACGGCTCGGTGGGGGCAGGTCACTTTGGGGGTGGCAAAGACGCTGAACAAACTGCACCAACAGTTCTCCTGGGCCAGATGCAGGCATGACACTGAACTCTTTGTGCACTCTTGTGATGCCTGCACTGCCAAGAAAGGACCAACCAGACGCTCCCATGCCCCTCTACAACAATATCAGGTGGGGGCCCCCATGGAACGGGTCGGTGTGGACTTTCTTGGCCCATTTCCCACCACAGACAATGGAAACCGCTACGTCCTTGTGGCCATGGACTACTTTACCAAATGGCCTGAGGCGTATGCGGTCCCAGACCAGAGCGCTGCCACTACAGCCGAGCGGCTGATGTGTGAGATGAGGACAGGCGACACGCTGGAGGGGGTAATGTAGCGAAAAGGATAGCCTGTTAAAATTGTGCCCTCCTGTTTTACCCATCAGGCACTGCGTTCAGCTTGTCAGTTGTTATTCAATGTTTTGTAAGTTTTTTTTCTTGTTTTATGCATTTATGTGATTAATATTTGGTGTGGTGTAATTGTAGTTGTCATTCTGTTTAGTTGTGTAACTTTGATACTGAAACCCTGATCAACGTTGTTGTTCGGGTAGATGATGCCCATGTATTGTGTCGCAGTTCCTGTCTCTGCATGAGTTAAATAAAGGAGACTGTCATTACTTCTACGTTCGCCACAATATATTCCTTGTCTTCTTTTGTATATTTTCCTTGCCCCTTGAGGCAAATTTGTAATTTGTGATATTGGGCTATACAAATAAAATTGACTTGATTTGTGCTATAAAAAAACAAAAAAACAAAACAAGACTAGCGTTGTGGTTCAGCCCCCTGCTCGGCCCTCTGGCTCCACCGTGAGGTCACGAAGCACATCTCCATCTGTCATCACCAGGCGTCGCGTAGACACCATCTACAACAACGCACCTGTCAACAATCAACAACCATCACACCTGCGAGTGATCAGCTCATCACCAACCTACAAGACCCCAGCAAACCCACTGTGTCATCGCCAGAACGTGCCTAAGCGACAGTCGAACCCCTCGAGCGCTGCCCTCTCCCCCGGACCCTAACCTCTCTCTTGGAACTGCCAGCTTTTGTTTTTTTGACCTCTAAAGGACTCACTCTTCTCTCTTGGACCACGGACACCGTTGCCTGCACGTACATTTCATACATTGGACGCGCCATTTACATACCGTACCACACATAGAGTTAATACACATGTAAGGTAGTAATGTAAATCCGCCACAGGGTGGCACTGTTACACTGTATGTTCCCCTGGGAATGCCGCAAATGGCGATGTTTGTCCCTTTTGCAACACCGTACCCCTAAATCTTGTCCCGGGCAAAAGGCTACGTTGATCAAATGTTTTTTTGTTTCTTCTGCCGGAAGCTGTGAGTATGAGGAGGCCAGCGGCCAGCTTATGGATGAGATGGTGTATGCAAGGATCGCACCAATGAAGCCCAGGCTTTTGAGTTTCCGGGAGCTGCAAGCAGAGCTTAGAAACCTTGCAAAAGAGACTCAGAAGTTCCAGTCACAACACAAGACAAAGAATGCGCTCACCCAGGTGCAGGTCACATCAGAATGTGATACCAATATGAGGTCAGAGAGGTCAAAACACACTTCAGAGTGGACAGAGCTTAAAGATATGGTCAAGAAATTAGCTCTTAGCCAAGAAGAACAGATGACCAAGTTGGCTCACCTTGAGTTGAGAATTGCTGCACCTACCCCTGCACCAGCCCCTGCACCCCCACTAAGGCCCCAACCATCTCCCAGAACAGTTACTCAGGGCTCCAGTGTTGTTTGCTACTGGTGTGGGAAGCAAGGGCATATAGCCCGAGTATGTCGAGCGGTGCTCCAGATCCCAGTCCGCCCTGGACTCACCGACCCCAGCCTGCGACCTCCGCGGAGAGCACCACGCCCCACTCAACGCAGCATTTAAACGCCTAGAGCCTGTGGTAACTGGGGCAACCATGGGCAAACAGCAAGACCCCCCACTGCAGGTGAGCGATACTGATGATGGAGTAGAGGACATTCCTATTGTGGGTCCCAGGAATGAGGGTGAGGTGGAAGTCAATGGATTAAAGTGCAGGGCTCTTATCGATTCCGGCTCTCAGGTAACCAGTATTACTCACGGATACTGGTGAAACCACCCTGACCTCCATGGACAGAAACTACGGCCCTCTAAAATACCCATAGCAGGTGCAGCAGGTCAGGATGTGCCTTACTCTGGTGTCCTGCGCATTAAGTTGAAAGTGCTGGGGAAAGAGTTTCAGAGAGTGCCGGCTTTTGTTGTCCCTGACTCCGAGTATCGCTCCTCCGTCCCACTGCTTGTGGGAACTAATGTCGTCCGTGCCGCCAGGAGGCACCTCCAAGCAACCTATGGGGAGCAATATCTTCAGCGGGTGAAGGAAAGCCATCCAGAGTGGTACACAGCTTTACTGGAAACTGGCGACACTGAATATACAGGAGCAGACGACATGGTGGGCCCTGCTGTGTACACTGGCAGTAAAATACGCATCCCGGGAGGGAAAGAGATGGACTTAATGTGCAAAATCAAAGCTGGCCCACAAAGAAAGACATACACAGCGCTAATTGAAGGCCACGCCTCCATTCGGCTTCCTCAGGACCTTATGGTCGCCAAAGTTCTTGCAGATGTGAAGAAAGGCTGTGCTCCTGTCAGAGTGATGAACCTGTCCCAACAAACTGTCACAATCAAACCACACACACAGCTGGCCAGCGCCTTCCTGGTAGACAGTGTTGTGGATTTTTCAGCCATGGAACAGGGTTGTCATCAAAATGAGGAGAACAAAGAGACATACCGGTGTCTGAACTAAGTTGTGAGCAGTGGTGGGGTGGACATAAGTGAAGCAGCAGTGGAGAATGAGCACCAGCGCGCCCTCCTAAAAGAGCTTGTGGAGAGGAATATGGGGGTGGTCTCACAGCACTCAATGGACTACGGCCACACAAAAACAGTGCAGCACGAAATCCCCTTGGTCGACTCAAAGCCCTTTCGACTCCCGTACCGCAAGATTCCCCCTTCACAGTGGCAGGATGTGAGGAAGTTGCTGACAGAAATGGAAACAGCAGGGGTTATCAGGCCTAGTAAGAGTCCATATGCTTCGCCAGTAGTGATTGTTACCAAGAAAGACGGATCACTAAGATTATGCATCGATTACCGAAGGCTTAACGCCTGCAGCACAAGAGATGCATTTCCACTGCCCAGAATAGAGGAGGCCCTGGAGGCTCTGGGTCAAGCAAAGTATTTCTCAACACTTGATCTCACATCTGGATACTGGCAGGTAGAGGTGGCGGAGCAGGACAAACACAAAACAGCATTCAGTACTCCCATGGGGCTGTTTGAAGCCAACAGAATGCCTTTCGGCCTTCAAAACGCTCCGTCCACCTTCCAGAGACTCATGACCTGCTGCTTTGGCGATCTGAACTTCACCCATCTCCTGATCTACCTTGATGATCTGATCATATTCTCTAAAACCTTTGATGAGCATCTGGAGAGGCTGCAGCTGGTGTTCGATCGACTGAAGGAGCATGGCTTGAAGTTGAAGCCTTCCAAATGTCAGCTTGTGAGAAAGGAGGTGCACTACTTGGGTCACCTGGTGTCTGCTGAGGGCATCAGGACAGACCCAGAGAAGATCAGCAGAGTCAAGGACTGGGCGAGGCCCACGAATCGTAAAGAGGTGCTTCAGTTCCTGGGATTCACCGGATATTACAGGCGGTTTGTGTGCAGTTACTCCACCTTAGCCGCGCCCCTGTACCGCCTTACCGCTGGTGACCCTAGAAAGAAACGGAGAGGGGGGAAGAAGAGGTTAGTGCCTGACGCGCCCTTTGTCTGGACTGATGAGTGTGAGGAGGCTTTTCAGTCACTGAGAGAAAGATTGACAACTGCTCCAGTGTTAGGCTATCCAGACTACAGCCTACCCTTTCTGCTCCAGACTGACGCCTCGGGGGAGGGGCTTGGTGCTGTATTAGCCCAAGTTCAGGACGGAGTCGAGAGAGTCATAGCTTATGGCAACAGAGGCTTGAGCCCAGCAGAGACGAGGTATCCTGCACACAAACTAGAGTTCCTCGCTCTGAAATGGGCAGTGACCGACAAGTTCTATGACCATCTATATGGGCGCAAGTTCTCAGTCCAGACAGACAATAACCCCCTCAAGTATGTCATGTCGTCTGCAAAATTGGATGCTACAGGTCAGCGGTGGGTGTCTCGGCTGTCAGCATTTGATTTTGATGTGCAGTATCGAAGGGGACAGAATAATGCGAACGCTGATGCCCTCTCCCGGCTGTCTAACCAGGAGGTCACCCAAGTCCTGCAAACCTGCCCTCAGCTTGTATCAGCCAAAGTACAAAGGTGTGTAGAGGAACAATCTCCCCAACAACTGGAAAGCTCCGCTTCAGAGGGACCTGAGCATCAAGAACCTCTGTCACACACGCTCGGTGAATCCTATCAAGATGTGGGGATGGACTCTCTACCTGCATTGACAAAACAGGAGATTCGTGCAGGGCAAAAAGAGGATGCTGTAATCGGTCCCGTTTTGCACTTTAAAAGTGTGAACCAAAAACCGAGCCGCAGCGAGAGGATTGGTGGTGGCAGGCAGGTTTGCCTTCTCTTAAAAGAGTGGCGGAGGTTATTAGTAAGGGATGGAATAATGTATCGTCAGGTCCAAGACTGTCAAAGGGGAGTAGGAGAGCAGCTGGTACTACCAGAGAGATTTCACACATCCGTCAAGACTGCACTTCATGATGACTCAGGGCATTTAGGGTTTGGGAGAATGCTGCAGATGATAAGGGAGAGATTTTACTGGCCTAAGATGTTCCAGGAAATCAAGGCTTGGTGTGAGCAGTGTGAAAGGTGCTGCCTCAGAAAGACTCCAACTGCAGGCCTCAGGGCTCCCCTGGTCAGTATTCACAGCAGCGCTCCTATGAAACTTGTGTGTGAAGACTTTCTGACTCTGGAGAAATCAAAGGGAGGCATAGAAAATGTGCTTATTGTCACTGACCACTTCTCCCGGTACGCCCAGGCCTATCCCACTAAAGACCAAAAAGCCTGTACAGTGGCGAAGGTACTGTGGAAGAACTTTTTCTGTCGGTTTGGATTCCCAGCAAAACTACATGCAGACCAGGGGCGTAATTTTGAAAGTGCTGTGGTGAAAGAGCTGTGTAAGTGTACTGGTGTCACTAAGACACACACAACCCCCTATCACCCCCAGGGTAACGGCACCACCGAAAGGTTCAACCGGACTCTCATGGACATGCTGGGGACACTAGAGCCTCACCAGAAACCCCGCTGGCATGAGTATGTGGATGCAATGACACATGCGTATAACTGCACCAAACATGACTACTGGGTACACACCGTATTACCTAATGTTTGGTAGACATCCACGACTCCCAGTCGACCTGATTTTTGAGCTTTCTACCACCAAAGAGCCATGTGAGTATAGTGAATATGTCCAGACCCTGCATGACTGTCTGTCGGAAGCTTATACTCAGGCTAACCAGGCCTCACGACATGCAAAAGAGCAGCAGAAAAGGTACTATGATCAAAAGGCAAAGAGTCAAGGTTTCAGCCCAGGGGACAGAGTCTTGGTCAAAATATGTCATGTGGAGGGACAGCAGAAACTGGGAGACAGATGGGAGTCACGCCCATACATTGTGGTGAAGAAACAACCCAGTATACCTGTGTATGTGGTCCGAACAGAGGATGGTGAAAAAGAGAGTGGTTCACCGCAACCTTCTTACACAGTGTATGTTTCTTCCGGTGGAGCGGGCTGGTGCAGCAACAAGTGTAGGAGTTGAGTCTGACATGGGGGACTGGGAGGTGGATGGCATGGAGGTAATGGGGGAGGAAGCCGAAAAAGTGAGTCAAGGGGGTGAAGAGGACATAAATGTCAGTGACACCAACACACTTGATGACCCCAGCCTGAGGAGGAACCCACAGAGAACTCGACGTCCCCCAAAGAAACTGTCTTACGAGTCACAGGTGGTGAGATCAAAAGAGGAACAGCAGAAGACAGAGAGGGGCTGGACATTGTGGCAGAGGGCCATAGCAGAGAGAGTAGCAAGGCACGTATAATCCACGGAAAAAAACAAAAAACAAACAAGTTTTATTAATGGTTTATTTACTTTGATTGCATTTACACATCTACATTTCATATGCAACTCATGGTATTAATACGTCACTTTCAGTGTGATCTGTTTTAACGTTTATGCTCATAAGTTTTATTTGTTTTGTTTTGTTTGGTCTGATGGCTGGGACGCCATCAATTAAAGAAGGGGTAGATGTAAGGTAGTAATGTAAATCCGCCACAGGGTGGCACTGTTACGCTGTATGTTCCCCTGGGAATGCCGCAAATGGCGATGTTTGTCCCTTTTGCAACACCGTACCCCTAAGTCTTGTCCCGGGCAAAAGGCTACGTTGATCAAATGTTTTTTTGTTTCTTCTGCCGGAAGCTGTGAGTATGAGGAGGCCAGCTGATTGATGAGAGGTGAAGTGTAAGCGAGTGCCAATAAAGTGTCCAGGTCTCAGCCACGATCCCAAGCCTCCGCCTCCTTCCTTTTCCACGCAAACATCATACTACAACAAACACAACGCAGAGTCCCAGGGCGTGTAGGGAGACGACGGGCGAACGCAAAGTGCGGGTTACACACACAACCGTTGGTCATCACACATAGTTTAGACACACATCCCACAAACAAGACGAACAACGCATCATACACGATACACTTTATTCTTGTGTTTTTCTGAACTGCCTCTTTTGGTTCCGCTCTGGCCGTTGCCATAACAACTAGGTCAAAACCTAGTATATGGATGGACCAGTATGGTCAATGTTGGAAATTGTGGCCCATTTGTTAGAGAAATGGTCAGTGGTAGTGTCTATAACCTCATCTTCTTCACCTCAGATAGCAGTAGTAGCAGTACATATAAACACGTTAGATGCAAGAAATATGCCTACCCCCATCTGGAAGTCTAGTGACGGGCAATTGTTTTCTCCGATTTGAGGTATAAGACACAAAGTGACTTCAACATATTAGGTGACAAATGGTGAGAAGGTAAACGTGTAGTCAAGTCAAGTCAAGGTGAACTGCACAGAACACAAGGCAAATAAATAAAACACGTAGTGAGGAGAACAAAGCCAATGAAAAGCAATGCAACAGTAGAGTGTTAACAGTGTTTATCAAGGTCGAGCTGGTCTTACCTCTTACTGTTGGAATTAGCAGTGAAATGGCCACGGGAATGAAGGCGTGTTTGTGTCTGTGTTTTGACTACTGCATATTTGAAGCAGGAACTCTAGGTGCAGGGGGTGGGTGCTGTCAGACAGGAAGGATTCTGCTTTCTTTAACATCCACTTGTTATATAAATCAGACAGACTTTTCTGCTGGGTACCTGTGATACTACTGCAGACCTTGATAATAACTAGATGATAGCATCATTCATGCTTCTCCTGTGCAGTTATATCCCAGTCCAGTTCAACTACATAACTTGTAAACATATTAAAAAGTGAATCAACATAATCACAAAAACTGCATAGTGAAAGTGAACAGTAAATATTATTTATGAGTAATTACACTGATTTGTAGAAATGGAAGACAAACTGAGATGACTTGCACAAATCTGTAAACTCCAAAATGGTTGACACCTTTCAGGGCTGTTTTTGATGTATTAGTGGGAGATGAATTGTCAATCAATGACAAGAAAATGTGACACGATGCCTTGAGCCAGCTTGAAAAAAAAACAAAATACAAGGTAAAACTACAGGTAAAAAAAAAAGCGTGACCTGGGAAGCCATATATGACCCATGTACTCATGTCATTCACAGTACTCAATTTCACATTTATTAGCCAGTATCTTAGAAAACACTAAGTGACAAAAGCATAATAAATGATACTGGCTGCAAAGCATGCATGCAAGCATCCACTGCAGCTAAACACTTCAGTTCAGCTACACAACTGCAAAAGTGCATGAATGTTAGAACAGTGGCATACCTTTGTGCACTCTACATTCGTATAGGTTTGTAAAAATGAAAAATAAATATCAATGCAAACTAGAGGTCCAAAAGTGAACAATAAATATCAATTCAAATGTATAGATTTGTAAAATCCATTACTAAACACTTCAGCTACACAGACAGTTGCATACTTCTGTGAACTCACCTAATGCCTACCATCAGCATAGTCTCTAACCGCCATTTTACCTTTGCATTGCCATACTTCAGACTTGGGTCGGTTTCAAATTATTTATTGGGTTTATTTTAGAAATTACCTGGATGACCAGGTGGAGGGGATGTTGTCAGAGGGGACACTTCTGCACAAGATGTGCCATGAGGTTTGAACAAGCCCAATAGTCACTTGTTAATTAATTATTTTCACTATATCTGCTTAATCCAATTCAGGGTTGCATGGTGCTGGAGCCTATCCCTTCAGGCATTTGGCAGAAGATAATGAGACACCCTGGATAGGTCACCAGTTCATCATGGGGCCTCACATGTTCAAACCAACCACAAAGTGTTCATACATTTCGGCAAGTTTGAGTTTCCAATTAATCTGATGTGCATGCCTTTGGACCGTGGGAGGACAACGGAGCCCCCCAGGAAAGCCACATGAACACAGAGGAAAACATATAAACTGCACACAGAAAGGCTAGGACCAAGTGTAGGACCCTCAACCCTCTCGCTCTGAGGCAACAGTGTTAACCATGGAGCCAACTGGGTCACAAAACAGTATATGACAGTCAATTTAATTTGCTATACTACTAGTTTGAAGACTAAATTGACACCATCTGCTGTAAATAACCTGATGTCCATACTAATGACTACAGTCCCATTGTCCTAACGTCTGTGGTCATGAAATCCTTCGAGAGACTGGTGCTGGCCCACCTGAAGGAAATCACAGGCCCCCTGCTCAACCCCCTGCAGTCTGCCTACCGAGCAAACAGGTCAGTGGAGGACGCAGTCAGCATGGAATTGCACTACATCTTCCAACACCTTGACTCCCCAGGGACACATGCAAGTGTCCCATTTGTGGTTTTCAGCTCAGCGTTCCAACACCATCGTCCTAGATATCCTCCACGCCAAACTCACTCAGCTCACTGTACCAGCCCCCATCTGCCAGTGTATTAAAAACTTCCTGACATACAGGAGGCAGGAGTGAGGCTGGGGAAAATCATATCCAGCACCCGGACAATCAGCACTGGCACCCCCCCAGGGATGTGTGCTCTCCCCTCTACACAAATGACTGCACCCAGGGGACCCATTTATTAAACTCCTGAAGTTTGTGGTTGACACAACCATCATTGGCCCTATCCGGGACTGTGACGATTCTGCATATATAGACGGAAGGTTGAACAACTGGCCCTCTGGTGCAGCCATAATGTTGAGTAGTACCGTTAGCATGAAAAGAGCAGACGGACAACGCAAGGTGTAGTTTCAACTTTCTTTACTCGGAACTCTTCTTCAGGGACATGCACATATCAACACGTACAGTCTGTAGTGCTAGGCGCTACTGCCACCTACTGGAATGATAAGGCATGTAAGACAATACCACATATCCCTCTCTTTTAAGAATAACATTCCTGCAATAAACCATGTTTTGAATGAACACTTTAAGTAAACGACTCTGACTTGTCAACCATTTGTAACTGAAAGTAGCTTATATAGCATATCAAATATATGTCAAAAATATTGCATATCAATTTTAAACTGAAAGTGCAGTCATCACTGTAACTAAAACATCTTATCAGAATGTCAGTGCATTTGCCATAGATTACTTCGTGATAACACAGTGTATTTACCAACCAACAAACAGACAAGACAGGTGTCCTTTCTTTTTTTTCAAATTCACCTTATACAAAACAGTATATTTGCTTACTTTCCCTTTTCAATACCAATTACTTTATCTTCTTTTGTTGCTGATATTACAAACATATGAAAGTGCAACAGTCCTTTTTTAAGGTGAAAACATATTAAGTGTAACAGTCCATAACACAGTCCATTACACACCCAACCTGCCCCTCTGAAAAGCTTAGGGTACATAGTCCTCCAACCAAGCAAGAGGGTGAACTTGCCTGCGGCTTTGCTGGGGAACAGGAGATGCTCGAGGAGGCGGGGCAGCAGGAGGGGGCATGTAAACATCCTCTGGCTGGACAGTGGGCTGTGAGTGTGCAGCAGAGGCTGTGTTGTCATGCAGGGAGCAGGTAGCACACGACTTGATGGCAGTTTCAACATCAGAGTCCATTCCAGGCCACCAGTAGAGTTCTCTCAGCCTCTGTTTGGTCCTGACCCTGACGATGCCTTGGTGAGTATTGTGAGCCAGTTGTATGAGTTGTGACTGAAGAGCCGGGGGAATCACCACACGGTGAGTGCCACGTATCAGGTAGCCATCCAGCTCAGCCAACTCAGTGCGTACATGATAATAGGGCAACAGGGCCGGGTCCAGGCCCTTAGAAGTGCGTGGCCACCGCTGGCGAACGTGCTTGGTGACCTGCTGCAAAACAGGGCAGTCTGTGTAGGCAGTGCGTAACTGGTCAACTGTAAGAGAGGTAAGATCAACAGTCACTAGCGCTATAGTGTCCTCCTCCAACTCCAGTTGGTCAAGGACAGGCAGGGGCAGGCGCGACAGGCAGTCCGCTACAACATTGTCACGGCCAGGTTTGTATTCCACACTGTAGTTGAACCACATGAGGCGGGCAGACCACCTCGCTATCCTCATCCCTGCTCTCCCGAAACCTTTTGTAGATAGGAGAGTTGTAAGCGGGCTGTGATCCGTGCGCAGGGTAAAGTGTCTCCCCCACAGGTACGTGCGCCACCGCTCAGCCGCCCACACACAGGCGAGAGCCTCTTTTTCGATGATGGAGTAGTTTCGTTCACTGGAAGAAAGAGCTCTGGATGCAAAGGCAACAGTCAATTCAGTGTCCCCGTGCATTTGGGTGAGCACAGCGCCTATGCCGTAGTCACAGGCATCTGTAGTGACTATTGTTGAGAGAGTGGGGTCGAATAACGTGAGCGCTGGGCTTGTAGCAATCAGTTCCTTGAGTCGGGTGAAAGCTCGTTGTGCAGCATCAGTCCACTGAAACTGTGCGTCCCCTCTCAGGAGAGCACGGAGGGGCTCCACCACAGAAGCGTAACCGGGGATGAACTTAGAATACCACCCTGTGAGGCCCAGGAAGGATTGGAGGGCAGTAGCATCCTCAGGAGCAGGAGCCTTCTTGATAGCAACAACGTGCTCTGGGTTGGGGCGGATACCCGATGCAGAAACGACGTGCCCCAAGTAGGACAGTTCGGTTTGTCTGAAAAGGCACTTCTCCATATTTAGCTTCAGGCAACTGCTGTTCAGGCGGTGCAGCACGGCCTTTAGCCTTCTCTCGTGTAGCTCTGGGGTGTCGGCATACACCACAATGTCATCTAAGTAACACTGTACACCATCCAGGCCTGACAGGATCTGTGACATCATGCGCTGAAACGCACTTGGAGCTGAGGCGAGACCGAATGGAACCTTTGTGAAGCGGAAAAGTCCTTCATGTGTAATAAAGCACACTTTCAAGCTTAACAAATCTTATTTTCCTTAGTTTTTAAATAATGTTTGCTTCCTCCTACTTTATCTCAATGTCGTCGTAGTTCCTGTCAGACGGCTGCATCTTGAGTGCGGCGTGCTGACGGGCCAGAGTAGCAGCAACGACAGAGGCAGCCTGCAAGTCGCCTGCTTCTATGGCTCTAGTCAGCTCAGCACACGCTCCTTCTACACAGTCATCGAGAGAAAACACACACACACACACACACACACACACACACCATCCCCGGATTAACACAGTGTGGTGACCTAGGGTGACCACACCTGACCCGTCTCCTTCTTCCCACTTTACTCATAAAAAAAGTGAAATGTACTATGAACATCAGTGTTTGCTGGAGAATTCTTTGCAGCAGTGGTGTTGTTGTCTATTTCCACAAGTATGCCATGCCAACCTGTGTTCACCCGCCTCAGAATAGCTTAAGATTTCAGTGTTTTTGTTACGTATCTGGAAAGACCCAAAAGCAGACGGGACAACCAGGTAAGGAAAAAATCAAGTCTTTATTGAAGTGGCCGATCCCAGGAGTAGAGCAGGAGTTGGCTCAGTGGCAGGGAGACTGACAGGCTGATGTCCTGAAGAGCAGAGAGCAAAAAATCCGACAGGCAGGCAAGAATGCAAAACTATGAACATCAGAGAATGCAGACTGGGACTGGACGTGCAATAACCTTTAGGCAACAAACCATGAATGGCTACGTTCCAGCGAAGATTGGTCCACAGTGGAGGCTTCTTAAAGGTGAGGGTGATTGCTTGATGGCCAGCAGGTGTGTTGATTGAACCCATGGGCAGGCAGGTGTGCCAGGGTGAAGGAGGAGGTAGGGGAAATCCTGCTGTAGCCTATACTGTAGATTTACTGACAGATTAGCAATTTACTGCTAACCTTTTCCTCTGCTCCACTCCCATTCAGTCACTTTTCTGCCACTCACTCTCTCACACTCGCTACGCACACATTACGCACTGCCCTATTCCTTGATATAGAAAATATGACAAATATTTTAAAAGTCTAGTTGTTGTCTCATTCATTTGTTGAACCCCAAGCACAGCAAATTGCCAGGTGCCCCCAGACATTCACCTGATGCTATATATGGATAAGCTGGCCCAGACACACGCAAACAGATGAGCACAACCACGCACTGATAAGAGGATATAAGGAGCAAAGAGCATTGATTGGTACTGGAGATTCTATATGTAATTCTCCATTTTAAGAAAAATGAAAAAGCATAATCATGAAGAATAAATATGACTGAGAAACCACAGGGGATTGAATGGACAGTTCATGTAAATAAAAGGACCACATTTCAAGACCCTTTGTTGGAAGAATCTGCCCTGCTGAAGGGTCCATGAGCAAGACTGAAAAAAAGCAAGAAAAAAAGCGGACAATAACTACCCCACTGATTAACACCAGACAGCAATACAGCAACTAATGGGGTACAGCATTAATATCTGAGCAATCATTTTGCATAGGTGAAATGTATAGCAGTCTATATGCGACCATAAATTAATTGGAGCAGACCACATTCTGGTTACAGCAGAAAATAAAAGTCTGGAGAGAAAACAAACTATACATGCGGTAAGAAGCTAGAGAAGTATGCACCTGCCTGTTGCAAGACTACAGAGTTCCCAGACTCCAATGTGTCTAAGGTCATCTGAATGTTATCAGCTGGGAGGGCATCTGCCACTGTGGAGTAAAAAGATATGTAATGAGCATTGAGATACAGTTCCATGTACCATAGAGATAATAAAGACCACAACCAAACATACAAACACTCTACTCTTACATTCAGCCCAAGTCTGGGAGAAACTTCTCGATGGAACAATACATTTCAACTCTCTGTATCCTTTCTTTCTCTGTAGATATTCTTTTACATGAATAGGACTAATGAAAAAGGACGAGGGCCTTTAATGGAGCATCCTAGAATAAAATATAGTACTGACATAGGGTCTGCTTAGGGTCTACTTTCAAGTTCTTAAAAAATAAAAAGGCCCTGGCTTGATCTGCAAATTCCCAACATTTGAACTAAATGTGTGATGAAAACTGTTACTAAAGGAACGTGGAAGAAACATTGGACTGAGTTTCAGGTCAAGGCCATCAGCTAACAGAAACAACTATGGCTTTGTGTGGGCCTACTCAAGATCCGCAAGCGCATATGGAGCAGAGTAATGAAAAGCTCCTTTGTTTAGGCAAAACAACAACAACAAAAACACTGGTTTTGTAAATCAAACCCAACATGCGCTAACCCACATTACTAAAATATCCCAGGCAATAAGAGTGGACATCAGGGACATCCTGCAATCTGGTGCATTTGAACCAAGCTGCACATTGTCCCATCTACTTCTTGTTCTGCTGTAGAGTGTGTACAGTAGTGAAATCCTACAAAACATATATACTATATCTTAATGATAACATTGTTTTCCAAGAACCGTCAGGAGCACGTCCAGCGTGTCCGCAGGGTCCTGAAGAGGCTGCTGAAGCACCATCTGTTCATCAAACCAGAGAAGTGTGAGTTCCACGCCACCACAGTCTCCTTCCTGGGCTCCATCCCCCCCTCCCTCTGGCATGTCAATGGATCTAGAGAAGGTGCGACCTGTGTCAGAATGGCCCCAGCCCAAGTCAGTGAGGCAGGTAAAGGAATTCAATTCAATTCAATTTTATTGTCATTAAAAACAATGTGCAGGCACATGTTAAAAATGAAATGAGGGCTGTGGATTCACCAAACAGTGCAAGACAGACACAGACAAACACAGCAAACACAGTATAAGATATACACACATGAAGACCAAAAGCTAAAAATAAGTTAAAAAAGAGCTGGAGTACAAAATATTTAAAAATATCTACAGACATTCAGTGGGTAGCCAGGTTCAGGTGGGCAACAGCTTGTGGAAAGAAGCTGTTTTTGAGCCTGGTAGTGCAGGCTCTGAGGCTCCTGTAGCGCCTCCCAGAGCACAGGGGGAGATCCGCCATGTTCTGCTCTGTTGTCTCCTGACAGCGTTAACAGGATGACCGCGAGGAGGGTGTGGCTCTTCACCACGCACGGACGGTCATTCATCATGGAGTGGGTGTATTTTGCGCTTCACGTGATGCTGGGGTGGATGGAGACCAGTCTAGGACCCCACCAAAGGCCATCTAGGAAAGGCACTACTTCCATACTTAACCCCTTAATTCCAACAGTACATAAAATAAAAATAAGATTGATAAAAATAAATAAAAATAGATAAAATAAGCCTGTACAAAGAGTAAGCCACATTTACTGTAAACATTTACAACCAACAGCTGCTAGAGACAACCAACACTGGGACCCATTTCAATGCATTTCCCAAAATGTGTTGGTCAAGTCTGGGACAGACAAATTTAAGCACCTGATAATTTAGGGGCTGGTTTCCTTGACACAGCTAGTCTTGTCCTGGACTGATCAGATTTTGTACAAAATTTCCATTCAAAAGTAAATTTAACTAGATGTAACCTGTATTGGGGAAACTGGTCTTCAATGTTGTCCTTCTGTGATTCCTACTTAAATTTGAACATCAGACTATTCCAGTAAAAGAAATGTGGATGTGTTTGCATTCATAATTTTACTCCTGCCCACAGAGTATGTTAAACCCCACTGAATGTGTTGACTAAAGTAATGACCTTCAGAGAATCTTAAAGTTTTAATATTCAGAACGCTGGACTGTTTCCATAACAACAATACAATGTCTACATCCAGATGTGACAGCAGCTTAGAGTGCTTTATTCATCATGATGTCGGTTTTGTCTAGCAGATGTCTTAGATCGCAGTGGATGACCAGGGACCTGTATCACAGAGGAAGACTGACTTAGCCAGATAACTGCAAGGTGCAAAACCCGGAAAGTTCTTTTTAGTTCAGTCCATGCTCCAGACTTGGGGGATAACACGGGCCTGTTTCAGAAAGCAGGTTTAACAAGCTCTGAGTTTAAACCTGAAATCTGAGCTGACAAACTCAGAGTTTTCAGTTTCACAACAGCTGATGTGAGTTAGTTCAGTCAAGTCTGAGTGTGTTCACTCTGAGTTAAGCCTCCTACAGACTGTGTGATTTTAGCAATCCTATAAGTTTATTTGCAAGCCACACTGTGCAATATGGATCTAATGAACTTGGGTACCTATAATAATTTCATTAAGTTCTTGGCAGAACTAAATTCTAAACAATAAAATAATAGCATTATTGTAAAATTACTCCCTCTCATGTGATATTGCCTACATACTGTACTTTTCTTCCTACACACAGCAATTACAACTGAAGATCTCCAGGCCCTCAAAAACATATGCCCAAATGCTGCCCTGTTGACATCCATCAACACAGCCACAGACTCAGACACAGACACAGCGATATGAACTCCCTGAGCCCCTGACAGTAGGACCCATCTGCTAGGGACCTGTCGTCAGCTGACCTTAAAGAGAAGTGCAAAACCAGCTATAGCAAAATGCAAGAGGTAAAGATGCACAACTAACAGACTGGAACACCTGCAGGATGTGACGAAAGAGTAGGCAAAGTGCACAACATGGAACATACACAGAGTGGGATGTATAACGGGCAGTAGCTTTCGCAGGGTTGTCAAATGTAAGGACACCTCAGCTGAAAGTGTTGTTAAACAGCTAATGCAATATGAATCCACAGATATCACTGTTCCAGCTGTCATGTGGGGAACAAAAATGGAAGATACTGCACGCCAGTGTTACGAAACAGAAATGAAAAAGATACACATTAATCTAAATGCAGTGGGTCTAACAGTGAAAGCAGATGAGCCATACTCGGCTACTTCTCCTGATGGGGTATTCTCATGTGACTGCTGTGGAACAGGCGTGCTGGAGATTAAGTGCCCATACAAGGGGAGACTACAGGGGTCAGAGTCTGATGCATCCTTTTGCCTTGATGAAAACTATTATCTGTGACCTACCCACCCATATCACACACAGATTCAACTACAGATGTATGTTTGTCAAATGGACATCTGTGATTATCGTGGTGTGGACCAAGACATGCAGCATCATTCTCCGGCTACAGAGAGATGAGACATTTATAAGAAACTGTTCCCACGGCTGAAGTCTTCTTCATGGACCACCTCCTTCCAGAACTCATCTGCCCGACCTGGCTGAAGAGATCAAATGTCTGTCCTGCAAAAGGCCTAGCTTTGGCAAAATGATCAAGTGCACAGACTGCTGCCAACACATACACTATGCATGTGTGAACATCACCAGATACTCCAAGAAATGTGGATGCAAATAAAGAAGTGAAGAAAGAACTTGCAGTTCTGCAGACACTGGAAATAATACTCAAAATTGACAAGCAAGAAAAAACTGTTAATAATTCACCTCAAGACGGAAATGTTGGATATGTGTTCATTTAGTTTTATTTTTTAAACGTTTTAATTTGTTAGTGTTTAAAACTCTTTTTGCTGCAATCATATCTCTGTGTTAGTTCTTTTGTCTCAACACAGCCATCATTGGGCCACCACTGTCCTTATAAGGTTGGTGAGACCAGCACATATGGTTACAATATAGTCCAGCATATCGACTTGGCTGATGGGTATCACAGTGTTCAGTATCTGAAAGGTTTTAAACTGACCTATAACTCATTCTACATGAATGCGGACTCTTGACAACTGGCGTGAAGTGTCAACACATGAACATGACAACTGAGACTTCCCCTTAGTGAAACTTGGGATTCTTAGTGTTGCTCCTACTCCAGCCAATTCCTCTCTAACAAGGAAACCTCTACCTGCAAGGATCTCATACCCATACTCAGGTTTTCCCAAAAACCCAGAATCTGAAGTTATTAACTTGTCAGAGGCACGACCTCCCCACCCGTCAGACAAAAAGATATAGCTCCTGCTGGTGTTATTCCAATTAGATACTTGATTGTGTTTTGGTGCTTATAATTTGACCAGGTTTCAGCTGTTGCTCTTCGATTGTATGTTCTCTCTATAAAAATCTCAGTACAGTCTAAAATACAGCGATGGTTTTTAAATTTGGGTTTGAAACATTTTGGCATGTTTGCTCTCACTGCATCCTTACTCGGCCACATTATCAAAGGGTTCAGTATTGAGGATAGCATGGGAATCTGCTGTCTTAAGATTTTTGATACAGTTGAGAATGGAAGCCAAAATCCGTAGGCAAGGTCTTTGTTGGTGAGTCCAAGTTGGACTTTCATTAGAAGCAAAAGGAGGTGGTTCTCCCAGCTTAACCCAACCTTCAGCACAAGTGTGCTTCTTTTTACAATGTTCAACAGCCACATGAAAACCTGCAATGACTGTAAAGCGGTAAAAAAAACTAAATTTAGAGCTTGTGTCCTTTATGGGATCAAACCCGAAATTGGACTGCTTAAGCTGCTCCTTCCGTTTTCTATTTTCTTCCAGTTCTCTTTTCACAGCTTCATACTCGTCATGGAGCTGGTTGTACTGCAGGTTGAGTTGATCCATCTCTTTTTTGGCTACAAACTCGCCTTCATCTACAACACAAAAAAAACCCCAAATGTGCCTCTCCATGTACGACACATCACAAAAACCAGCCAGCACCAAGCATTCACAGACATGCACACAACACACACAGAATCCTGTCTGTTTTTCCATCACTCCCCTCACCCAACCATCACAAACACACACACTAAACAGTATAGCTTGCACATACCTTCAGAGGATTCAAGAGGATCTGCCTCAGTTTCTCCTGTGGGGCTGGCAACATCGGCTTTAGCTTCGTCCCGCCTTCTCTTTCTTTCATATCTAGGACAAACAGTGCAGTACAATCAAGTTAATGCACTAAATAATTATCAACATGAGAATGCAATAACATAACAAGGCCAAACAGATACAGCTTATTTGCTCACGTAGTAAGGCAGATTAGAATATTAAAAATGGTGACTAAATGGCCATATACTGCACATCGAGTATACATGACATGACACATACCTTGCCACCTTTCCTGTACTGTCTCCGGTGCTATGGGAAAAAATGGATGGAACAAAAGCTGGACTATCATAATCCATGTACGGTTCTCCTGATATGAGAAAGAGAAAAATTAGCTCGGCTAGTTGTTTAACCACCAGATGAGCAACATGAGCAACAAATGCACATGTAGAGCTCCTTCGTGGCATGAAACCATACTGCTGCTCGCTAATCATCACCTCTCCTCTTAACCTAGCTTCTACTACACTTTCCCATATCTTCATGCTGTGGCTGATCAACTTTATACCTCTACAGTTCTGCACATCGCCTTTATTCTTGAAAATCAGTACCAGTATGCTTTTTCTCTACAGATTCATGATCCGCATATTTGATTTGGCAAAGATTTTTTTTGCCAGATGCCCTTCCTGACGCAAACCTCCCCATTTATCCATGCTTGGGACTGGAGCTAAGACTGCACTGGCTTGTGCATCCTCACTGGCTGGTTCTTTTATATTTAGATAACTGTAAAGTCATTTTTCTTCCAGTACTAAGAAAGCAAGATATATCTGTAATTAAAGAAAACTTGAACGACTACAGTAACCTTTTCTAGAACACTATAAATTCTGTGTATTTCAAGGACATATGATTGGGTGTTAATGTCCATTATATATTTTTGAAAACCTAAAATTGTAACAACTACTAATTTGATACTGTAAGGTACATAGTCAGAGGGTGCTGTTATTTAAAACTCTAAACCTAAATAGAAAAACAACTGAATGTCATTCATAGTGAGTGCACTGCATTTATATGTTAGTTGACATGTATATAGCCATGTTAACTAGCTAGCAGATACTCCATTTGTCAGCAAACTCTGCCAGTTTGTGCTTAAAAGGCACATCACAGCATGTGAGAAAAAAATTTCAGGGAGCAAACACTGTATTTTAGGCCTATTGTGTCAGTATTTAACACAAGGACAACTGGCGGTTCTTTGGTTGACCTTGCCAATGCTTTATGGGTCAATCCCCCACAAGCAGTGACGTGCGGTGGGGTTCGTGGCTGGTGAGGCACTGACTTTTTCAGAGTCAGATTTACAAATATATGAACCCAATAGCTTCAATTCACCATTCATTTGGCTGCTTGCACATTGACTACTGCTTGTGTTTCATATCTCATCAGCATTCTTTACACACACATAATTAAGGTACATATTTGGACAAGGAGCGGCTCAGAGAAAGAGCGCATTTGCTCTGCACCGTGCGTGTTTTCCTAATTTGCCATCGTAATTCCACAATTACTATTACTATTTTTTATATTGTGTAGTTTTTATCTGTTGTTGCTTTTTGTATTTGTTTATCTTTGTACAGTGTCCTTGAGTGTCCAGAAAGGCGCTTATAAATAAAATGCATTGTTATTATTATTATTACTACTACTATTAGTATTTAATTAATTACATACTCGTTCAATACAAATAAAAGGATGTACTGCAGTGTATGCATGGGCTTACCTTTACTTGAAAATGAAGTCCATTCTCCTATCCTTCTGGACAAAAATCTCCGTAACTTTGTTGTAAAAGTCCTCCTTATCTTCTTTTAGTTTCAGAAATCTTTCCGTCTCAATCAACCCGTGGGCTCACGCATACGCCCCCTTCAGTGAGGCAGAGGTACTGGCTGCCTCATCTCATGCTTTTTCAGTGCGGTTTTATGTAAGATCAGCAAGACTAAATATGTTATACACATGTAAACTACTAATAAGACACATTAGTCCTTAGCTAACTGGCCTGACCCTTTAGCCGAGCGGTTAGTGATGTCACCTTGTGGTGCTGCACATCCCCTATCGAATCCCGCACCGGGCAAGAAAATAACCGGTTACACACATACATGAAATACATTAACTATCTTAAGGAAAGTGAGGACATATAATAAAAGTGTCTACAAACATTACATTGGTGACAAACAGTGAGATAGCAAAAGGCATGCGCTCAACCCAGTTTGTGAGGGATTGCGCAATCCGAGGTGCGGCTCCACTCCTCGCTGCCTCAACTCGCGTATCTCCCCTCTAATTGAACAGGAAATATGCAAATTCAGCGATTTTGATAATAGAAATGATTTAAATTATTGGAATTGTACATAAATTACATTTATAGCACAGATCAGTAGACAAATATTAATTTTTATTTTATTTTATCATCATTTGTTTTTTCTTTTCATGATGAAAGGTGAGGCTCTGCCTCACCTGCCTCCCCTGACCGCACGTCCCTGCCCACAAGCTGGTGGAAATCTCACTCGAACGACACCATGTTCCAGACCTGTTAGACACGTTAGGTGTAACGGGTCTGGAACATGGTGGGTTATTTGTTTAGACCCAGAATGGGATGTTATTTGGTTACACAAATATGTAGTATCTTGACTACGTGAAACAAGTGCACACACAGGATTTGTTTACTTGTATATTGATGAAAACTTTGGGAGCACAACACAGCACAGCCACCTCGGCAGGCATTCATTACACACAGAGGTGGGAGGTAACGAAGTACAAATACTTCATTACTGTACTTAAGTAGATTTTACAGGTATCCATACTTTACTTATCTATTTTTCTGATAACTTTTTACTTTTACTCCCTACATTTTAACACAAATTTCTGTACTTTCTACTCCTTACATTTTCAAAACAGGTTTGTTACTTTAGGTTTAATGAATTTGAGAGGAATTATCAATTATTGACATTATAACCTTGTGGACTGATAAGTCAGTCTGTAAATGGTTAGTGGAGATGAACTCGGATAGTCTCGCGATACCAGACAGACGTCATTTTATTTGAAGTTGGAATGGTTAAGATAATAGTAGAGCTGAACGATTTGGGGGGGGGGGGACTATATACCGGTGTTGTCGCATGTTTTTTTTTAAGTATTATTATTCATATTGTAACGTGCACGGATAAGTAGACACGTTAGCCCTTGGCTAACGGGTCGGACCCTTTAGTCGACTGGTTAACGTTGTCGCTTGTGTTCTGATCTGTTATTCCCACCTATATGCTTATTTAGGTGTCATTAATTATAAATGATTAGGCACACCGTTATTACACAATGCCTAACGTGGCTTGCTTTATTCCACCGTATTGCAAGACTGCCCGAACAATATTCCTCGCGCTTCTCCCCACTCAACAGGTGACGTCACATACATGCGGGTGCCCTTACATGCCAAACCGGTACATGACATCCCTCCTTTTCTGGGAAATAAACTTCAGGTTATTTTCAAATCAAAAATATGAACCCATATAATGACAGTATCAAAACATTCCTAACCAAAACACATACCACATATTCTGTATGCTTTCACCTTAATTAGAACCATGTATTAATTCTCCATTAACACATATTCCCTTATGAACAGTCTGTAAACATATAAGACCTTTTAACATGTTAACTTCACATTTGCATCATCAAACAGCAATCGTCACTGAACTTGACCCAACAGTTTTTTATTTACATTTCTCCAGTCTATGTCTTATCATAATCTGCCAGCCTCGATGGCAAGCGTCTCTCTCTTGGAGGCCTGTCTGCCCCCTGGGTGTCATTGCTGGTGTTGCTCCGCTCTGCGTTTTGAGCACCCAGTGTCTCTCTGTTTGATGTGCAGTCCTCGGCATCCTGTGATGCTTCTGTTCCAGCAGGTGTCTCCTGAGTACTGGTGTATCGCTTCACGAATGTTGTGTTCCGTGTGTATCTGGCTCCGGTTGGAGATTCGACGACAACTTGGTTTCCTGATTTGCTCACCACCTTGTGTGGCGTTGTGTTGAATAGTGTTGTCAGTTTATCAGTCTTTTCTTGTCTCACCAGGACCGTGTCACCGACATTGACATCCGAGTACCTGGCGTGACGCCGTTCGTCTGCATAGATCTTTGATTGTCCTTCGTGTGCTAGTGAGAGAGCGCGTGCCCGCAGTACTTGTGGCAGCACAATACGCGTTCCACATAGAACCAACTGTCCTATTACACACAACTCACAAGCCACCACCGCAGCATATGCTGCGCACTTCTCAAAGTGTCCACTCTCAATAGCTTTACGCACCTCGATCAGCTCCTCGTCGTGGGCTGATGCCTCCTCCACCTCGCGGGTTGTCAATGCTCTGGGTGTGGCACTCACTGCAACGAATCTCACGTACTCGTCGGATCCATGTGCATGTTTCTGTTTCAGTGCGCTGTTCCCCAGCAGACGTGATAGTGGGTCTGCTATGTTCTTTTTGCCCGAGATATGTACTACTTTAAAATCATAAAGCGGTAATCTTAGGACCCATCGCTCTATACGAGCGCATGGTTTCGAGCGTGGGCTGTAGATAGATTCAAGAGGTTTGTGGTCTGTAACCAAGTCAAATCGTCTACCATAGATGTATGGGTGTAATCTTTCACACGCCCATACCAGACCTAAGGCCTGTTTCTCTGTCTGAGAATACCTGCGTTCACAGTCGGTTAGACCATGACTGACATAACAAATGGGAACATTTTCTCCATTCTGGGTCTGTACTAACACTGCTCCTAATCCCACTGGACTAGCGTCTGCAATGATTTTGGTCGATGCATCTTTGTTAAAGTAGGCTAGTGTCCCTGCTTTGCCTAAGCCCTCTTTCAGCGCCTCAAACGCTTGTTTCTGTTCTGGATGGAATTAAAACGGAGTGTCCTTTCTTGTCAGGCGTCGCAGCGGCTCTGACACTGTTGCAAACTGTGGAATGAATCTGCTGCTGTAATTTACGAGCCCGAGGAAGCTTCTCACCTCCGATGCGTTTTCCGGCTCTCTCGCCTCGCTCACGGCTCTCACTCTCTCCTCTGTAGGACCGATTCCTTTTTCAGACAGCAGGATTCCCATGAAAATCAGTCGATCCATGTTGAGCTGACACTTGGCAGGGTTTAGCGTCAGTCCGCACTCCTCCAGTCTCCTCATGACTGTGTGTAGTCGCTCGTTGTGTCTCCTCAAAACCGCAGTCTTTTGCCGCACGTCTCAAGCGTGTAGCGAATTGTTGTACTGTCTCCCCCTCATTCTGGGAGATTTTCTGAAATGTCTGGCGGGCGAATGTAGCATTTACTTGAGGCACGAAATATCTGTTCAAAGCTGCAACAGCGGCATCATAATCAGTCACCTCTCCGGTGCCGTCCAAAGTTGAAAAGATGTCCTGTGTGTCTGGACCTGCGTGATGCAGAAGAAGTGCTCTCCGGCGCTGCTTCACTGCATCCTCGGTGTTATCATCGATGATCAGACCTTTCCCATCAGCAAACAGTTCAAATGACATTAGCCATCTTGTCCACCGCGGCCCCAAAGTCGCCGGGTTGGAGTAGCAATCAAACGCCGGTACGCATGCTGTCTTTTCCATGCTGCCGCGCTAGCTAGCTACAACTGTTAGCTACACTTCAGATCTAACTAAACGTTACGAACCTTAGCTCATCACTTAGCTTAGGCTTGGTACATCACTCGTCGCCATTGTTCTGATCTGTTATTCCCACCTATATGCTTATTTAGGTGTCATTAATTATAAATGATTAGGCACACCGTTATTACACAATGCCTAACGTGGCTTGCTTTATTCCACCGTATTGCAAGACTGCCCGAACAATATTCCTCGCGCTTCTACCCACATCAACAGCTGACGTCACATACATACGGGTGCCCTTACATGCCAAACCGGTACATGACAGCTTGCAGTCTGGGAGACTGTCGCCACAGCCAGGATGCGAACCCGTGTCTCCCATTCCACAAGCGATAACGTTAACCAGTCGACTAAGGTACGGGCGATACGAGTTCAAATCCCGGCCGCGACAGTTCCTGTGGTTGCCCCCCGAATTCGCTACAATATTTTCAGGGGATAGGCCTATCATAAAATGATCTACTTCTCTGGCTAATATTCACGGTGCCTTGATGGAAGTCATGGACGTTTGAATTCATAAAATTATCTTTTCTCCAAGGACTGTTTTCAGGCTAGACTTTTGAAATTAATCTGTGCCTTCAACTAAATGAAAACACAATGATAATGTAACTTTGACCAAAAAATAAAGGTGACATGGTGAAATGGCTGAGCCTGTACTTTTAACTTTTATACGTTGAGTACATTTCGGAGCCTGTACTTTGTACTTTCTACTTGAGTAAAGAAGTTGAGTCAGTACTTCTACTTTTACCAAAGTCTATTTTTATACAAGTATCTGTACATCTACTTGAGTAGAGAATATGTGTACTTTTGCCTACTGTGCTACCGTCTGAGATTACACAGTGCAGGGTACACAACTCGCCACTAGAGGTTTTTTTACACAGTTATAGCAAATGCTGTGATAACTGAAAAAATATTGTAGAAATAAAAATAAATAAAAAAATATGGAACACTTCACGAATTTGCGTGTCATCCTTGCGCAGGGGCCATGCTAATCTTCTCTATATCGTTCCAATTTTAGCATATGTATTGCCGAAGCAATACACTAAACGCAAGAGTCTGGCCACTATATAAAATGGTCTAAATCCAAACGAACCGCCGTAAGGGTGTCAACCTTCTAAAGTCTCTAGAAAACACAACACAGTCAACACAACACGTAGAAAATGGGATCTGGATTGGTTTTAAAATGATTTTAAACGCATTTGTTTAACACATTTTCTGCGCGAGAAAGCCGTGAAGAACTCTGGGAGTTATTGCGTCAGTCAACCAGGATTGGTGTGTGTAGCGATGAGGAGACACGACGATTGGTTAAACCCGCTCCCACGAGGAAAAGAAGGCAGATTATGTAGAATCTCACGCCACAGAAATGACAGAGGACTGCGAGCATTAATAATAACAATACATTAAACTTATATAGCGTTTTTCTAACACTTAAAGTCGCTTCGGAGAGGTTGTGTCGAGCGACAGCGCTGTGTCCTGACGTGATTTCTAAATACAATATTGGCGACGAGGATGGCTGATATCTCTCTCCCACCACCTGCCCCTTCCTGGCATTACCTGGCGAGCCTCCGGTACCATGGACTCGCTGGCTATATAGTTTTGAAAATTACATCATCGCCTCAGGGCTCGACGACGTGAGCCAGGCTAGGAAGACGGCTCTGTTGCTACACTGCTTGGGAGCAGAGGGTCATCGTGTGCTCGGGACTCTGGGGAACGTCACAAGCTTTGACGAAGCTGTGGGACTTATGAGCACCCATTTCGCTGCTCCACAGAGTGCCCTCCTTCGGCGATTTATATTCCATCAGCGACACCAACTGCCTGGTGAGTCTGTGCGGCAGTATGTAGCTAATTTGCGAAGGCTAGCTAGCTCGTGCAAGTTTGGCGCGCTTCAGGACGAGATGGTTCGCGACCAGCTAATCGAACACACCAACAACGCAAAGGTGCGTGAGACTCTCCTGCTGGAAAAAGACGATCTGCTGCTGTCCAGAGCAATTACCATCGCACTACAGGTTGAGGGAGCAGCTGAGTGTGCTGCTATGCTAAATACACAGCAAGTGGCCACCTCCAGTCAAGCTGCCAACGACTCCTCCCTCTACTCACGGCTGCCCCTCAGGACGCAACCCAGCCAGAGCGAGGCGGGCGCCGACTCCACTGGGGACGTCTTGCAACTGCAACGACGGCGTTCTCGGCCCCGCCCTCAACAGTCCTGTGGTAACTGTGGGTCTCGGTCTCATGTTTCAAGGGCTCAGAACTGCCCTGCCCGTGGCCAGACATGCCGTGGCTGAGGTAAGCACAATCACTTTGCCAACGTCTGTCGATCTTCCCCGGCTGGGTCAGAGGGCCACACCCCCCAGTCTTCAACCGCCGTCATTCACAAGGTGAGCTCTGGGCCAGTGTCATAAAAATCATGCACAGTCAACATTAATGATGTGTGCATCCCCCTGCTGTTGGGCACCGGTGCAGGTGTGTCTCTCCTGAATGTTGATACCTACAGTCAATTTTTCGGTTCACTGCCACTGTCCGCACCCTCAGCTGTCCTCTATGGGTATGGTGACTCCAAAATCGATCTGGTTGGCTCTCTCCAAGTGACTGTCCGCTATGGAACCAAGCTGGTGCCCAATGCAGTTTTTCATGTGGCATGCCGTGGGGCCAACCTGATGGGCCTGGACCTGTTCTCCGCACTGGGGTTCTCCCTCTTAGACACAAAGGGGGCAGCAATCCTGACTGTTGCCACACCTTGGCAGCAGAAGTGGCCATCGCTGTTTATGGGGCTGGGCTGCCTCTCCGCCTTCTTCCATCAACCTCTCCTCAACCCTGCTGTGAAATCTGTCATCCAACCACTGCGCCGCATCCCGTTGGCTCTCCGTGATGGGGTCTCCGCCGAGCTGCAACAACTGCTGGAAGCTGGCATCATTGAACCGGTGGACGCGTCACCTTGGGTCTCAAACCTCGTGATGGCTAAGAAGAAGTCGGGGGCCTGCGTGTCTGCGTCGATCTACGTGCAGTAAATAAGGCAGTGGTCCCTGATAAGTATCCACTGCCCACCTCAGAAGAACTCACTGCTCAGTTCTATGGCTCTGAGGTGTTCTCCAAGCTCGACCTCAGACAGGGGTACTTACAGGTGCCCCTCCACCCCAGCAGCCGAAACCTCACAGCCTTTGTGACACATGCAGGAGTGTTTCGCTACACCAGGATGCCTTTCGGTCTCAGCTCCGCCCTCAGCTGCTTCCAGAAAATCATGGTCTCCGTGCTGGCTGGCATACTGGGCGTGGCCATTTATCTGGACGATATAGTGGTACACGGGCCCACCAGTGAAATCCATGACAAGCGCCTCAACATGGTCTTCGCAGCCCTGTCCAAGCACAAGCTAACTCTCAATGCTGAGAAATGTGTCCTCTCTGTGCCAGCCATCGACTTCGTGGGGTTCCGGCTGTCAGCGAGCGGTGTAACTCCACTACAATCCAACGTGGACGCCATTCAGGCCATCCCTGAGCCCAGCTCGGCCGCCCAGGTCGCCTCCTTCCTGGGTATGACAAGTTACTACCTGAGGTTTCTTCCCCAGTACTCTGCGACCACAGCCCCCTGCGCCAGCTGCTGCGTAAGGACGAGCCATGGGTGTGGTCAAAAGCATGCAGTGACGCTGTGCGTGATCTCAAGACTCAACTGACTTCACCACCAGTGTTGGCTCACTTCGACATCTCCAGCTCCACCTTTGTGACCTGTGACGCATCAGCCACAGCGATAGGGGCTATGCTGTCTCAAACCCAGAACGGTGTGGAGAAGCCCATCGCCTTCGCCTCCCGTGCCCTTAACCTGACCGAGCAGCGGTACTCCGTGGGTGAGCGTGAAGCGTTAGCCTGTATCTGGGCTTGTGAAAGGTGGCACCTCTACCTCTATGGCCGCTCCTTCACCCTCAGGACAGATCACCAGGCCCTGACAGCGCTGCTGTCCACATCTGGGACAGGCCACAAACCCCTGAGGCTGCACCGCTGGTCTGACCGCCTCCGCCAGTACAACTTCAGCCTGCAGTTCACCCCAGGCAGAGACAATGTTGTCGCCGACCTGCTCTCTCGCTCTGTCTCCACCCCAGCTCCACAGACGGACACTGACTGTGTGGAAAAGGACATTGTCCAAATGCTACACACACCCCTCCAGGCCACTGTCTCTCTGCAGGAGCTGAGGGCAGCCTCCGAACAGGACCCTGTCTTCTCCCAGCTCCGCACCTACATCCAGAACGTCTGGCCTCACAAGGTCCCAGAGGAGCTGGCTGCGTTCGCCCGAGTCAGACAGGAGCTCTCCTGCTGGAACGACACCTGCGTGGCACGTGGGTTTTGCACAGTGGTCCCAGCTGCTCTCCATGCACGTGTTTTGAATACGGCGCATGAAGGCCACCTGGGCATTGTGAAACTGAAACAGCGCTGCCGAGACCTGGTGTGGTGGCCGGGGATAGACAGAGATATTGAGGCTCTGGTGAAGGACTGGTCTGCCTGCCTTGTGAGTGGCAAGACTGGCCACCAGGCTCCCCCACCCCTGCAACCTCTCGCCTGGCCCTCTCAGCCCTGGGGACACCTGCAGTTGGACATTTGTGGTGAGATCCATGGAGTTCCCCACCACCAACGCTTCATGGTGGTCGCATACGATCTACAATCAAAATGGCCTGAACTCACCACTTCCGGCACTGTGACCTCACAGATCATCATCGACTTCCTGGACTCTCTTTTCTCTTGCTGGGGCCTCCTAAAGACCATCACCACTGACAATGGCCCTCAGCTGGTCTCTGCTGAGTTCACTGCTTATCTCGAAAGCAAGGGCATCCGTCATATACGCACTGCGTACTACCAACCCCAGGCCAATGGCGGCATTGAATGTTTTCACCAGTCACTGAAGAACGGCCTCAGAGCACACATGGCCCAAGGGTGCTCTTTCACGCAGGCCATCCGTCACACTCTGCTGCACTATTGGGCCACACAGCACTCGACCACAGGCGTCTCCCCAGCCTCTCTCATGCTAGGCCGGGAACTGTGCATGCCCCTTGACAGGCTCCGCCCCTCCACACCTAAGGCACCTCCCTCTGGGGTCAGAGCCTCAGTCACTCGTCAGCAGACGCGGATGAAGCAACGGTTTGACCAGTCAAAACGAACCAGGGTGCCAGACATCAATGTGTCAGACTGGATGAGGGTCCGCAGGCCCCACAGGGACAATAAAATGGCTTCATACTGGTCCTCTCCTCTCCAAGTCACCCGTCAGCTGGGCCCAGCCACTTACCTCCTCAGCGATGGCACTCGGTGGCACTCCAGTCGTCTACGGAAGGTGTCAGCTCCGCCACACACAGCTGGTGACAAAACCTTAGCCATTCCCTCAGCATGGCGAGACGCCCCGGGGCTTCATGCAGCTCCTACACGGGCCCCAGACATTCCTGGGCCTCAGCTTCCCCTGCCATCTCCCTCCCCACCTCGGCCTGCCCAGCCTCAGGCCGCCCCGCGACCTGTTCGCACACGTTTACGCCCTGGCCACCTAGAGGACTTTGAGTCAACCTTTCATGTTTGAAATCCTGCCGGGGGGGGGGGGTGTTATGTCTGCACACATCGACAGTGCTGCATTTGATTTGGTGCTGTTCTATTGTGCTGGGATCGATTGGTGATGCCTGCGGGCTCTGGGTTGTTTGATCGGGTCTGCCTTTGATGCTGTGTCAGTCTAAATAAAGAATGCCACGGAGAGGTTGTGTCGAGCGACAGCGCTGTGTCCTGACGTGATTTCTAAATACAATAGTGTCCACTGCCGAGGGAAAACAAAATAAAAAAATCCAGCCGGAGTTGAGGGACGGAGCCAGATCTGCGAGCTAGCGTGCAGATCCAGGAGGCCATAGATACCGTAAAGCTAACGTTAGCCGAGTGGTAGTTAGCCAGTTAGCTAGTTAGGCGGCTAGCACGGAGGGCCGAAAAAAGTCTACAGCATTATGAGCTTCAGAATGATGTTATAAAAGAATGTGGATGTATTGTTAAAGAGTTTTCCTAAAACAAGCTTAAGTAAAAAATTACACACCTTTTTCATGGAATTGCAGAAAGTCAAACTCCCTCAACCTCATCCAACTTCACGTACTTCTGCTGTTGGCTGTACTTCACCTGGACCATCATTTTTACTGGGACATGCAAGGAAGAAATGGGAAAAAGGTAAAAAAAATAAAAACGCGCACAACAACAGACACGTGAAACGCGTGTCTGCGTGATGGCACGCGGTCGTAGCGGTCACGTTGACTTTGAACCGCCATGAAAGAAAAAAGCAACGCGACCCTTCAGCTCCAGCAGAACCAAGATTTATACAGTAAAATCACAGCTTTGTTTTTTCACAGCCATGAGCTCGCATGTGAATTGTTGTTAAATCGTCATTGATAAAGTTGGAGACGGTTTTAGTAGCTAATGGTTAGCTAGCCACCCAGTGGCGCCCCCAGAAATGTTTCATAGGGGGGGCCAAATGGGGCCACTGAAAATCTTGGGGTGGCACACCAAAACCAAAAGCCATGACTGAATTTCGGGAATTCTATGATGCTGTTGTAGTATACTGTATAGCCTAGTGGAAAACTGTCAATATGAGAGTTAAGAAAAATATACATTATTCATTTAAACGAACCGCACCTAATATAAAATATCAGATAGAAGCATACTATGCATAATCAGAAGCATATTCTGCATATGCGGCTCGTGGCTGGGGGGGCCAGCGGGGGGGCCAGGGATAGTATCAGGGTGGCCGTGGCCACCCCTGGCCACCCCTTGGGAGCGCCACTGTAGCTACCATAGAGTGCTAGCTGGCTAACACCTGTACAAATCTGTTGTACGGTTCTGGCAACAAACAGCATTGTAAAGCAAATATTCTCCGTAGATGTTTTATTGTACACACCATCATTTCATAATTGTTTCAGTAAGTTTAACGTAATTGCGCTTACCCTGTAGAAGTGCATGGAGGAGGAAAATGGAGCCGACTTGTCTCCTCGTCTCCGACCGAACAGGTGAAATGCGTGGGAGCTGTATTACATCTCTGCGGAGTTGGAATAACAGCGGATAATGCTGCTGTGATCAACTCTGTCAAATAAACACCGAACACCATTTAAATGACCATGTGTTAAATTAACACTTGATCGCTGAGGAAAAAGCAACTGCAGTCCAAAAACTAAATTAAACCACAGTGATAATGTAACTTTGACCAAAAAATAAAGGCGACATGGTGAAATGGCCGAGCCTGTACTTTTTACTTTTATACTTTGAGTACATTTCAGAGCCTGTACTTTGTACTTTCAACTTGAGTAAAGAGGTTGAGCCACTATTTCTACTTTTACCAGAGTCTATTTTTACACAAGTATCTGTACTTCTACTTGAGTAAAGAATGTGTGTACTTTTGCCACCTCTGATTACGCAACAGAACTACATCCGGGAAGGTTCTCGGTAGTAATGGGTAAACCAATTTACTGCTACTGCCACCTCGTGGACATACAGGTAAGTGGATCTGGTTTATTACACAAGATACTACACTCCCCCACCTTTAGGCTAAGAAAATGTTTCTCCACAGGGATCAACAATACTAATAACGATGAAACAAAGTAGGAATGTGCCAAACCTGACCTCCAACTAGTGTAACGTGATTCAACATGACTCATTCTAGTCAAAATTTGACAGTCACTTTCGAGGAAACAATTGTTTTTTGTTATAACATGTTTTCAATGCTATCTAGGAAGTTCAGGTTGGACTAACTGACTCTCATGAGATCAAGGCACATTCTTGCCTTTCCTGGAACATGATCTCACCACTACCTACCGTAGTCTTTCAGATAAGTTGGGGAACACTTCTGCCGGGTGGAGTGACGAACCTCCTGTGGCATTGGTGCGACAGGTAAGACTACTCTTTCAGGGATCACCCTCTCTGGCCCCCAAGGTTCAACCGCAGGCCACTGTTCAACCTCCGGATAGTCTCGCAGGAGCTACTTCTGAACTGTGTTCCAGCTCCTCTGGAGGTTTCATATTTCTTTCAGTGAATATGATGTTATTTGGTTAGACCCATATTTCTAACGGGTCTGGGGGGGGGTGTCTAATGGGTGTCTGCACACAACTGTACCCAGACTCTGTGTACAGTTATGTGCCCAATTGACGCTAGATTCACCAGAACTAGAGGGAATTCCCCCCACGCTGTGGGCTAAAGACAAATATGATGTGGGAGAAATAAAAAAACACCCCACCATTGGTTGTAACACCAAAATCAGACTGCAGGCCTGATTTGGTGATGCTTGTGGTACTTTCATCCCTTATAGCACTGCTCCCAATGGCACATTCATGAGAGCCGTGGCCTAGCTTGACAATCTGGTGATAGAACACACTGGTATGTGGAACATGGACTGGTTTGAAAAAACATTCGGCGGCAAATGGGGTGCACTGTATGCCAAGATATGAATGGGTATAAGCATTGATAATAGTGATGTTGATGGTTGCTCTATGTTGTCTAGCTCCATTGATCTCAGCTGTGGTTAAACAAATGACAGCTGCCGTGTGTGGACAGGTTTTTATGTCCAGACAATTTCATGTGACCCTTGCTATCCCCATGGCTCCCTCTGCGGAAGGCAGTCTGATTGACTTGTATGTTTATGCAGGTACAGGGGACCACATGGACTCAGAGACATAGATACTGGCCTAAGTGAGACAACACATGGCGTACCCCTGCCCCTTTCATGAATGTTATTATGATAGTCTGGCCAATGTCATCAGGGGTGCAGTGGTGCTTCCTTTTCCACTTGACCAGACACTCTTTTTTTGATGGGTTTTGGGGAATGGGAGGCAGACCCTTGCGCCTCATTTTTGCCCCAACCTGAACTGTGGACATTTACTAGAATAAGTGTTGTTGTAAAAGATGAAACTGTTTGTACTCCTGTTGAACCCACCTATCCCTACACTGCAGTAATGTATACTAAGTACCAGTTGAAGAAAGAACTGGTAATTCAGTCTTTATTTTATCCTGAACCTATGTGGATACCTGCAACTGTGGATGAGTTCCAGGGCAGACAGAGGAATCCGAGCCACTGTGCATCGAATGTCCTTGTAACCTCTCCACAGTGGTGGCCCTCAATGATGCGTAAAGCATCTGGGTTGAAGTACAGACGATCTTCTCTTCCCCTCCACTATTCATCACAATTATATTATATTCATCACAATTATATTATATTCATTACAAGTATGTTATATTCGTCCCAATTATATAATCCATCCATCCATCCATCCATCCATTATCCAAACCGCTTATCCTGCTCAGGGTCGCAGGGATGCTGGAGCCTATCCCAGCAGTCATTGGGCAGCAGGCGGGGAGACACCACATTCAAACCTAGGGACAATTTAGCACAGCCGATTCACCTGACCTACATGTCTTTTGGACTGTGGGAGGGAACCGGAGCACCTGGAGAGCAGGGTCGACTTGAGGTGGAGAGATGGTTCCACTTCGTAGACAGCCAGACTATCCAGAGGGAGAGTTACGAGTATCAGACGTTCTTCGCGAACAGGGTCGGGGAGTTTCAGAAGGCTGGGCCTGTAGCTGACTGGTGGTGGATCTCAGGAGATCTGAACGTCGCCGACCTTATCACCCGAGGAGGTCCTCCAGAAGACCTGGGTGAGGGCTCCATTTGGCAAAAGGGTCCTGAGTTCCTAGTGAGGCCGGTAGAAGAATGGCCCATGAAGTCCGCGGCGGAGGTGGCGGCCAGTGCCAGAGAGGCTGTGAGTAAGCTCCAGCGGAGGGCATTCACAGCGGCTTTCACTCGAGCCCAGTGGAAGAAGACGGCAAGTCCTGTCCAGGGGCCTCTGGATGGGGCTGACGAGGCTCCTGTGCACACGGTGAAGGAGGAAGAGTCGACCTCCGCTGAGACTGAAAGCAAGGAGAGGCTCTGGGGCGCGGCCATCGTTGATCTGGTTGAGCCTGAAAGGTTCAGTAGCTTGGCCAAGCTCTGTGGGGTGATCGGTTGGGTTCGCCGAGCTGTTAAGAGACGGATGATTCGTGGGAGAGCCATGGAGAGAGCAGAGTGGGAGGCTAAGCACTTGAGAGAGAGAAGGTGGGCAAGCCAGTTCTCGACGTGGGGGAGGTCAGAGCTGCCTTTTGGGACCTATGCTTGGCTGCTCAAGAGGGGGTAGCTTTCCCTGAGTCTACATTGAACAGGCTTGTAGTCGTCAGAGAAGAGACGTCAGGACTACTGTTGTGCTATGGAAGGGTCCAGACCACAGGAGAGACAGGAGTGCCGCTGGTTCCGTATGGAGCATGGAGATGTGTTAGAGATGTGGGGTGGTGGGATTTGAGTTGTGTTTAGTCAGAGATTTTAGTTTAGTTTAAGTACAAACTTGTGAAAGTTATTTCGTTTACATGTAGTTAAATTGTAACATTGTTTGAATTGTTAGTTACATAAGTGAATGAGTATTGATAATAATAATGATATTTATTTCAGTTCCGATTGTATGTGATTTCTGTGTGCTTGATAAGGACTTTTATTGTGAAATTCTATTGGTGAGAAATGCGTGCATCCGGGGTCTCAGTTAGGGAGCTGCTGTGATTGGCTGATTTACGTTCTGGGGGTGACGTCAAGAAAGTTGATACAGCTTCAGAGCGGGGATTCTCTAGTATGACTGGACGACGACGGACTGGTGAGTGATTGCGAGAGTGAGTTATATTGTGTGTTAGCTTTGAGTTGAGGGTTACTTAAATGATGTATGTTTGTATTTTGTGTGTTTTCTTTTTCTAGGTTCGTAACCTGTTGGTTAAAAATAAAGAAATTTTCGACCATTGAGTGATGTCCTGTTCATCCTCGCCTCAGCTGCGGGGCTTGTTTGAGAGTTAGCAGCACAGTACGAGTTTAAATACTTGGGGTCAACTGTTCAAAATAACGGGGAGTGTGGAAGAGAGGTGAAGAAGAGAGTGCAGGCAGGGTGGAGTGGTTGGAGAAAAGTGATTTGCAACAGAAGGGTACCAGCAAGAGTTAAAGGGAAGGTTTACAAGACGGTAGTGAGACCAGCTATGGTATATGGTTTGGAGACAGTGGCACTGACGAAAAGACAGGAGGTGGAGCTGGAGGTGGCAGAGTTGAAGATGCTAAGATTTTCATTGGGAGTGATGGAGGACAGGTTTAGGAACAATTCCAGGATGATATCACTCCTTTGGCAAATGTTCCATCCATCCATCCATCCATTATCCAAGCCGCTTATCCTGCTCAGGGTTGTGGGGAGGCTGGAGCCTATCCCAGCAGTCACTGGGCGGCAGGCGGAGAGACACCCTGGACAGGCCACCAGGCCATCACAGGGCTGACACACACACACACACACACACACACACACACACACACACACACACACACACACACACACACACACACACACACACACACACACACACACACACACACTAAGGGATAATTTAGTATGGCCAGTTCACCTGACTTACATGTCTTTGGACTGTGGGAGGAAACCGGAGTACCAGGAGGAAACCCACGCAGACACGGGGAGAACATGCAAACTCCACACACAGGACGACCCGGGACGACCCCCAAAGTTGGACTACCCCAGGGCTCGAACCCAGGACCTCCTTGCTGTGAGGCGACTGCACTAACCACTGAGCCACCGTGCTGTTTGGCAAATGTTCTATATCTAAAATACTAAAAGAGCACATATGTTTCTTTTAACGGCACAAACAGGCACAAACAAACGAGACCAGTTTTGAACAATTTGGACAATAATGGGGTGTATGATAATGTCACAGCCTATCAAATATAATGCTTGATATATCAAAAAATATTACAGCACAAAAGTTTCTTTTAATGGCACAAACAGGCGCAAATCGAGCACAAACAAACGAGACCAGTTCTGAACCATTTAGCCGATAACAGGGTGCAGGACGACATCACAGCCTATAAAATATAATGCTTAATATCTCAAAAACCATTAGAGCCTAATTAAAATATTTGTTTGAATACTGAAATATTTCCAGACAACTATTTATTGTTTTTTTAATTATTATTTCTATCTGTTTGTATATTTTACTGTATTCTTTTTTGTGTGTGTGTTGATGTTGTTGTACTGTTCTGTTTATATCTTTCTGAAAACTTAATAAAAACTTAAGTGAGATAAAAAACCATTACAGCACAAACAATAGTTTTTATGGCACAAATGAGCACAGACGCTGCACTAATGAGTGATAATATTTTTATTCATGTTCTGATTACATGGGGTGCCAACTTCCCAGAGGTGTTGTTCAGTCATTGTAGAGCCAAAATAATTTTACTCAAGACATTTACAATAAACTGCTGGATGTAGCTTTCCACACTGTAGTGTACACTTTACAGTATTGTAGACTAAGGAATAATCATTGTTCTTATGTTGCTCTCTAATGGTTACTAGTGGTATTGCTACATGAGGTGACCAGAAAAACAAATTGTACAATGCAATGTGACAATGTCAAGTTAGCTCGCTGACTTAGGGTAATTTACCCATTGAACGAGTCACCATAGCCATTGGCAACAATTGCCCCCCTCAAAGATTTGGCAGGATCCACCACTGTAAGACACTGGGCAAAATTAGAATTCTTTGGAGAGTTGCAAGGGACAAACCACTGCTAACTAAGAGAAACATCAATGCTCATCTCACACTTACAAAAAAAGCACATTGATGACCCCCTAGTCTTTTGGGATAATGTTCTGTGGACCGATGAATCAAAAGTGCATCTTTTTGGAAGACAAGTCCCGTTATGTCTGGCGTAAAGCAAACACAGCATTTCACAATAACAGCATCATACCAACAGTCAAACATGGCGGTGGTAGTATACGTGATGGTGTGGGGATGCTTTGCTGCCTCAGGGCCTGGAAGACATGACATCATTGAAGGAACCATGAATTCTGCTCACTACCAGAACATTCTGAAGGAGAATCACGTAATGGGGGACAGGTGAGCAAAGCAGGGGCAGAAATGACAAGCCAAATCAGGAAATGGGAAACAGGTGAGCCTGGCTGACCCAGACCACACAACCATGACACCTGTGTTCAGACTGCTTTCATTGGGGGTGCAGTCAGAGACATAAGGTGGGCAACTTTTCAATGGGTTCTTTGTAATGGATTGTATGGCTATCAAACAACAATATGGAGTCTGTACAACATTTCTAGAGGAGAACCTTATGTCAGATGCATTACCCAGCCCCATCACCACAGCTCATTGACAATCATAGCATATTGCAAGAACATTTCTACTAATGTCTTTATATATATATATATATATATATATATATATATATATATAAAAATTGTTTTTGCAGCAAATGACCTTTTTTTTACAGTATCCTCTGTAACACTTATGACAGACTTCTCATAGAAAGGGTATGAAATGGTATTGTAAACAGTAAACCTGCACAATCTGCCATTTGCACAAGTTTACTGTTAATCTGGCAAGCCACTTTATGATATACGTAGGTACCTTTAAGCCCTAAACCTTTATCCGTGCTTTTCATAGACTATATAAAAACAATGGTAATGTTTCCATTTGTGTGGCACAATCCAGTTATTTGCATGCAAAATCTCATCGCTACACCGAAATGCAGAAAATATAAAACATACAAACATCACCTAAAAGGCAAAGTTTAGTGCAACTTATTCACAAAGTTGCACGATCATTTTAAAAACAAGAAAACTTTTTACATGTGGAATGTGTGTTGCCATGTTTCAAATGGTCAGTACTGCCAGGGGTGGGTGAAGGGTCTTGTTAAATGAAAGTGGCCTTCTGTTGCTACAGAAGAAGAAAGGGTAATTGGGAATGGCTCGTTTTGTGTCAATTGTTAAAATACAGATCCTGGAATATGAAACTACAATATAAGAGACTGTAACTGCCACCCTCAAAGTTCAAGGACTACACAGCAAAACGAAATGTGTGTAGAACATGGCATCTCTTATTTTGTATCATATGGCCCCTTTAAATCAGTGGTTGCCAATGATGTGCTGTGAAGACATGAAAGTGCGGGTTTGCTTTCCAACCAAATACTACACCAGTAGATTTCACACTTAATTTCACTCATCTCTATTAGGATGTAGGTTTCCCTGCCAAGATTAGCTGGTGAATGACATGCTTGTTTGGTCTTGGGGCATTCAGGCCACATCATTAGAGAAAACATGATCAATACGGTATAGTGCCTGTACACTACTCAACCACTAGAGGGCACTTAGTATATATATATATATATACGTATATCTACTCAAAGTGATTGACAAAAGTCGATAATGAATGGATGGATGGCTGGATGGATAGGTATACAATTAATATCTGATCTGATTTCAAAGAACCTCTTTTTCACATTTGTTTATTGTCTGACCACACACTTTTATAACTGTCTTTCTCTTATGGGGTCTGGTGTTTATAGTTCATCACTGTTCATATCACCACAGCTATGAGTTTTTACCATTTCAGACTGGTTTAACCCAACACAGCAGAGGAACATTAGGATATAAAGGCCTTGAAAGACTGGCATTCATCCAGTAAACGTGTATGGTTATATATTAATAGAAAACATAAAATAGGACACTTGTTTGTTTTAGTGTGGCATGTTTTGCTCTGTCGACTCAAATTCCAGCACGCAGGAAAACAAAGGTTAACGTGTACTATGACCACCGTTGGTAAATTCATCAACCCGAATCCTAACACATGCTAATGTCTTGCTCTCTTCCCAACTGGACGAAACAAAATTACGTTGGGATCTCTCGCTCCTGCACCCATGTATATAATTCAAAGAGATACCGATAGATATTTCTGTCTTAGGGAATGGGCATGATCAAATATTGACCCAAACACAATGTTTTGCACTATCTGAACAGTTGGACCACAGTGAAAAGCACACATACACATTTGTTTTTATTTATTTATTTATTTGTGAGGACACTCATTGACTGCATTCATTCCATAGCACCTACCCCTAACCCTTACCATGACTTAACCTTGTTCTAAATTTCACCATAAACTCGAGTCCTAAGTCTAAAATAGACCCTTGAAGAAGTGAGCATCGGCCAAAATGTCCTCACTTTGCAAAAGAAAAGGCCTCTCTAATGGTTTAATAACGGACTCTGGTAATGTAATAATTAAGAGTTTAACTAATATAAGATTCAGTGCCACACGCTACCAATCCCGGCAGTGGGGACCACTGGTATAGCTGCCTTCTTATAAGACACTGAAAGTTATTTTATTGTGTTTACTCTGTGTATTGTCTAGGGTTTGTCTTTTACCTGTTTGTCTTTGTCTGTTATGGACCCTGAGTCTGCAGTAAAGCTTTGAATTGGATTGCATTGAAAATTAAAACAGTTTAGCCCTCAAAAATACAGCTGAACACACACACACACACACACACACACACACACGACTGCAAATAACCAGTTTGTCGAGACAAAAGCACCACAGTTAAAACAGTAGTGGCCCAAATCGACACTAATGCCGAGCAGCAGAACCCCGACAGAACTTATTCTGATTTTCTGATAATCTTATGCTGGTGAAGTGTGTAAACTAAATGGTACTTCCGGGTTTCTTTTGGAGGTCAAGAAAAAGTTACTCTCACGACATGAGTCAGTCAATACTCCTAAGGCACTGGGGGGGGGGGGGTCTGTCTGTTCTGTTTGTTTTGCATTTCTTCCAAAAATATAACATGTGGAGACATTTGTTACTATTGGATACTGTATCTGTACCTACATCTCCAATAAAAATACTTTTGGAAAAAAAGAAGAAAGAAACGTAGCTGGTGGTCAAGGGCGTTGAGAAGCATAGTTGTTTGGTGTGCAGACGTCAGTAGGATAGCGCTTTAAATGTAGGGGTACCCCCCCACCCCCGAACTTTTAATACTTTTTTTCATTCAAATTCGGTGTTGAAAACACTGATCAACGCAGGTATATCCCGTTATAGGGGAAAAACTACAACACAACAGGTGGACTAAGCCGGAGAAGGGGTGAGTGTACTTCCCTTCCCCCCGCCCCGTGTTGCCACGGCAGCAAACCGCGTCGCCCAAGACGAACCCAAGTCTCTCGCGCTGACTCCGGGTGTCCCGGGCCAAACCCCGCCGGGCCTGTTTGTTTGTGGGTTCGTTTGTTTCAACCGTAGAAAAGTTCAAGTTTTACCCAGCGGCTCCGCGCGTTACTGACGAACGGTCGCTTTTGGATTTGCCCGAAGCCCAAATTTGGTCCTGCCATGGGAACTTTTTTTGTCGTAGACGAAGAGGCCGCGTAACGCACCAACCTGCCGTCTTGTTCAAGCTAGCTGCCGAGTGACGTGACGTGAACCTCGCCATGCCGGCGTCCAACGGGTCGTTGATGGACCTGGGCCCGGGCTTGGTCAAGATCAAAGCGCATTACTGCGGGTAAGTCGTCCGGTGTAAAACGTCCCCGGATCGTGATGATTTATCACCTCCAGTAACTGTTAAAACAGCGTTTACGGTAATTGTGGACAGAAGTGGCGTTTTGACAGGACGCGGCCAGGCGATGTGGTCGTGCTGCGCCGGAAGGCACCTGTTGCGCGCGCTTCCAGCCATTTACGATCTTACTCGTCTACGTTAAACCTTCTTCTTCGTGACGTTTGGTTAAAACTTCACCCGCCGAAGCTTTTGGACACTTTCGACAAATTACTCTACAGGCATTTAAGCTTTATTCAATTAACCTTTTGTAATATGATGTATGTTAACTGTTGAGTTAACAATGACGTTGTCTTAATTTGAATTTAGATACCCCATATTTCTTTTGTAGTCAAGTGGGGGGGGGGGGTGAATTAGATTTGCCAATAGACTACAAATTATTATATGTAGCCTGGAGTCTCCCGTGCTTCTTATGGATGACCGATTGTGGAAAACCTGGCTCGCCTGTCAGTTGACTGGATGATTGACATGAATGGTGTTAATGGTTGGTGGGTTGTCCTCCCAGTAGACGTCTCCGGCCTCAGTTGTTTAACACTTGTGGTGCGTTTATGAGCGTAGCACATATATAGAAACTCATCAACCAGGTTTGTCCAGGATGAAACACAAGCTAGGCCAGCGCAATGACTTGAGTGCAATGAAAAAAGGAGTGATGGCAGGTGTGTGTATATTATACCTTGCCACTACAATATTCCAGTAGCAGATCGGGGCGTCCACATGTTTCCAGCTGGAAAGAGTGTAAAGGGCCAATACCAAAGTTCATACACTTGTAAGAAACTGGGCTAAGGCAAGCCAGTTGGGGCCATAAAAGGCTGAGGTCGTATGCAGGTCACATAATTGCAGCTAGATTATTGCATAAAATCATGTTTCATCCATATCTGTTTTTATGCGGCTGATTTCTTTTAGTTGCATCTCTTTGTCAAAGCTACATCATTTACAAAAGTGATATTTCTGTGAACTGGGATGGTTAAGATCTGTTGAGTATCATTCATGACTACCTTATCAAATTCACTGGCCTCCTATCAGCATCTTTTTTTTTAATCTCAGACACACATTGAACACCATGTGCTATGGTGCACTACCTGTTTGTTAGAGCACTTTCGCATGCTGGGCTTGCTTCCTTTCCTGTAATGCTATTATATCTGCAGTAAAGAGCTGATAAAATGAATATGTGAGGTCACAAGAACTGTTTGCTTTCTTTCCACAATGCTCTCATGGCCAGTTTACTTCCAAAACATTCTTAAGGGAGTGTTTGGTTAGATAAAGGTTTAAGTAATAGATAAACATGACAAGTGATAGGGTTTAGACAGGGCTCTGTTGCACACAAATGATACTGCGTATGGGTCTTCAAACAACAGGGTTTGGCCAAGGTCAAAGGAAACAACTTCGACGTGACAAAACCATTGAGAAAAGAGAATCTAAAAGCCTTCTCACTTATTGGTCCACTGACTCGTTCTGCATGTTTGAAGGGGTGTAAACAGCTTAGGTAAAATAGCTCAACCACATTCTGCTCCATCTTGTTCTGTTCGTCTGTCCTTGGAGGATTGTGTGTTTTCAAAAGGAACATAATTTTTGTGTGATAATTCCTCACCAGCGTATACACACACACACACACACACACACACACACACACACACACACACACACACACACACACACACACACACACAGAATGCAGTGGTTGAATGTCAGGAATGTCATGCTTCCTTTGTGTTATAAAACCTTTTTTTGAGGAAGCAGTTTCAGTTTTTGAATCCCTCATCCCCTTGGCATGTTGATATAAATGCCTTGATGGTGCTGTAGCAAAAGACACAGTTTGCTGAATGGGAACTTACTAAAAACTCCCTGAATTAGGTCAGAACTTGCTCCCAACCCTCAGCTTGTTAATACCCCATTTCTAAATATATTTAAAGGGAGGGGAGGAGGATAATGGTTTAGCCCCATTGGGTCCAGAATGGGCTCATAGAAAGGCTAATCCTGTCAGTTGCTTAGCAACTCAATATAAGCCATCATATTAGTTCTCCTTAAATAATTAGTTCAAACCAAAATCAATCAAAGACAATGTATCACAAAAAGGGAAAAATAAGGTTTTATTTTGACGATAGGATGTAAAGGTGCTTTTCCAAGGTTTAACAAACATGGTTTGTCCTGAGGAATTCTCTGGCAATGACCTGTCAGTCCTTCTTTAGATGAACTCAAATTAATGGCTGACAACCTAAGAGCTCTTCAGTGGTGTTGAACTGCAGAACCCTTCTCTTGTTGTAATTCTGGGGCCCATTCCAAACCATCTTTTTTTGCATTTGTACAAAGATGGTACATATGCTAATAATTCAATTCTTGATATTGTTTTATTGTCTAAACACAAAATTCTACTACAGAAATTATAGTGCTTCTATAAATGAACAGTAGCCTAATGATAAAATTCCCAGGGGGAGGGTGAACATATGCAACCACTGCAAATCAATAGGTTAATGGATCACTATCACAAGTAGCACCCGCTAGGGCATCTGTCAGATTATGCGATAGATCTTCACAGGTCATTAGACCCTTAATAGGGTTGTTTATTCCATGGCAATGTGACAAATGTCTTATATTTCATGTGAGTGGCTTTGGCCAGAAGGTACAAGGTAGCTTCCTGTAGAAAATGCTGTATTTCCTTCAAGAAACGCCCACAAACACCACTAATGCAACCAATAAACTAAGGTAGGCTCACCACCTTATTGTTTAAGAGCCAAATGTAAAAAGTGTTTGATGGAAAGATCAGCTAGTACTATCTGGATAGGTAGGTATGCGCTATTGTGGAAGGCCACCCCCATTATGTCAAACACTCCTTATTATATGCACTCAGCAGACAGTGCAAAGGTCACTGTATGTAAGGCGTTTGAAGCACTGTAGTTAAGTGTGTGTCATAGTGACGTTTTAGCCTACACCCATAAAATTGAAGTTTTTTTTTCACTTTGTTTATTCACCACCTATATTTGTTGGAAGGTATGAAATAATGGGGATGTGGACAACGCCGGCAGCAAAGGGGTGGAGGTGTTGCATATTCGTGTTTGCCCAGATATGTACCTACATCTGTGTTGGAGAGCTTGCACATTCATTTGTTTGTTGCATGCAAGTTCATCCACAATGACCCGTGTTAGTGCCATTATAGCGAACAACACAGGAGTGACTATGTGGGAGGGCATGATATTAGCACAGGATGTCCACGTAGGTAGAGAGCCTGCTGGGAAACGGTCTACCCCTGATCATCCTTCACAGAGGTGCCAAACAAACAGCAAACACAGTTCTTCACTCAAAAAGCTGTTCAAAACCAGCTTCCTGGCCAATGCTGGAGCTTGTGTACTTCATTTAGAAACCAGAACCACATTTAGAAATTGAAACCAAAATCAGAACTAGTCATCTGTTTTGTTAGTAACGCACACACACACACACACGCACACACACACACAAACACACACAGAGGAATTTAATGCTTTGGTAGCGAGGAGTGGCCATTCTCTGAATGTGTTGCCAACAAAATCATTCAGTTTCTGGCTGTGAAATGAGGGCTGTTGTTGAAAATGAACACAGTTCATTTGTTTATAACTTTGTACTATATGAGGTCTGACTGTTAGATAGCTCAAAGCCAATAAATAAGTGAGGATGAGAGGAGAGACTTTATTCATCGTACAGCTACACACACACACACGCATGCAGGGAGCGGTGGCTGAAGAAAAGTTCCTTTTGCGTTTTTCCCATCCTGCTGTCCGTCCTCCAGGGGCAGCGGGCAGCCCTTTCCTTCAGCGCCTGGGGGCCAATTCCAGGTGGATGTTAATGCCGTGGTCAGGGACAGGAGAGCGTTCTGCATGTTTTTATTGGGGTTCTTTTTGATGATGGAGGAAACCCATGTGAGCCCGGAGAGAACATACAAACTCCACACAGAAAGGCCTCTGGTCAAGAGATAACCCGCCTGAGCACAGAGAACATGCAGAGTACATACAGACAGCTACTGCACACCAACACGCCTAGGGAGAACACGCAAACTCCCCCAGTGCTAGCCCTACCACAGGTGAGAATAGAATCTAGGACCTTCTTGCTGTGAGGCAGCAGTTCAAGCTCTGTGCCTCAGAAATTGAATCTTTATTTTGTATTATGCAATCCGAGTCATGTCATTACAGTGCAGTATAAATTGTATCCAACAAACAGTGCTTCCCAGTTGCCATTTTACACTAACAAAAGGCTGCTCATGGGGCCAATTGACTGCCATACCAGTCCATCAGCAGCTGAGACTTGGCAATGACCAGAGCCAGCAGTGAAAGCAGTGAATGATACGTCGTCAAATGCTGCAAATCAATTAATAGGATCACCACATGCATTGAGTATCATGTAATTTAGCGATCAGTTTGTAATTTATTATCCTCCCTTCCATCTTTTCCCCTCTGAAGCTTGTTATGAGAGTATGAAGCATTCACATTTCGTGTCTGTACCCTCCAAGAAGTCTAACACAGCTACTTACTGTCCTGCCTTTTCCCTTATACCTGACTTAAACTTAAATTAAGAAGAATTTAAGGGGATGCAAAATGGTGGATGACTAATTAAAACCCAAGTTGACTGTTTTATCCCCAGGATTCCTTTTATTTAGGCTATATAAATTTATTCTTTTGAATTCTATAACAGGATTACATGAAGTGTTTGGCTGCAGCTAAACACAGACTTATCAGCCCATATGATAAGTCTCAATGCTAAGTACATTCTTTGATATACCATGTGGTGCAACCTGGACACATGGTCAGTAATGAACCCAGGATCACCCGGGTCTTAACATCAGACACCCTCACCCAAGTGACCCAGCCGGGGGTGATCAAGCCCCGACTTGTGTCCAGGTAGCACATTACACCACTCATCAACCCTCTTCATCCAGAGCTAACGGGAAGCCTTTTCTGTGGCGTCCAAGATGTTCCTAATGGCTCTTCTTCTTTGCAGCCCATAAATCCCCAAGAGTCACAGGACCCAGTGTAGAGACTGGCCTGCAAAGCCCCTGCAGCCCACTTCAACCGACTCACAGTAGGCCTTCCACCCATCCCTCTGACACTCAGCTACCAGATCTGCATACCTGGCTTTCTTCCTTTCTTGCGCCTCCTCCATCCAATCTTCCAAGGGCACAGTTAGCTCTAGCAAAACCACTTGCTTGGTTGCCACGGACATCAGGACGATGTCTGGCCTGAGTGTGGTAGCTGCGATGGTGTCCGGGAACCACAGTTGTCTCCCTAGGTCAACCAGGAACTGCCAGTCCCTTGCTGTTGTGAGCAGCCCACTCTGGGCCTTTGGCTGGGTCTGGGGATTCTCCCCTGCTTGAAAATAGGCAATGGTGTGTTTTGTTGGGTGTTGCTGCTTGCTGTAGCTGATACCAGTACAGATGGTTTCTGCTACTGCCCACAGAACTTGGTCATGGCGCCAATGATACCGCCCTTCTCCCAAGTCCTTTGGACAGCAGCTCAGGATGTGCTCCAAGGATCTTCTTTTCTGGCAGAGTTGGCAAGCAGGTGAGTCCACCAGGCCCCAGTTGAATAGGTTGGAAGGGCTTTGGAGGATATCATACACTGACTGGACCAAAAACTTCAATCAGTGTGATTTTGCCTTCCAGAGTTCTGTCCAGGTGATCTTTCAGCCGGTTGTATGCTCCCGCTTGGTCCAGGCCCCTGCTTGCACATAGCCACCATTCTGCTGTAGCAAGCTTCCTCCACCTCTGCGCGTACCTCCTCCTGGATCAGCTTTTGCCTCTCCTTTCCTTGGGCTTTACTGTAGCAAGGTCTTGCGTTGCTTCTGAGCCTGGTCCAACCAGTTGCCATAGTGCTCATCAGGATGCTGTTCCACAACCTTGCCTCAGCCTGCTTAACTGCCTCCTGGCCGTGCCACTTCCTTCCTGTTCTGGTCTCGATACCTGCAGAGACTTTGGGGTCAGCTGAATCTCGGTAGAGCAGGACTTCTCTGGCTCAGGTTACCATGAACTCCTCTGCCAGACTGCTGAGAGGAAGGTGGAGCTTGGTGTTATGCCCATAAGGGCAATGCTGCTTAGGCTCCGCGGCAGGCTCAGCCACCTGCGCAGGAACTGCCTGATCTTCTTTTCAAAGCCCTCCACGATGTTGATTTGGAATTCATAGATTAGCAGTGGCTAGAGGAGTAGAGGCAGGATTCCATATTGATAAATCCAGGCCTTGAATTTTCCAGGAAGCCTTGACTTGTCCACTGTGGAGAGCCAAGTGTTGAGGTCATCACTGGTTGCCTGGCATGCCGCTGTGTTCTTCAGATTCCTGGTGAAGATCTTACCCAGAGACCGGGACGGCTCGGAAGAGTGGGGTAATTGGCCAGATACAACTGGGGAGAAAAAAAGGGGGGGAGCCAAAAAAAAAGGTGCATGAGTCAACCATATCACGGGCTCTCCATAAATCTGGCCTGTATGGGAGCGTGGCAAGAAAGAAGCTGTTGCTCAAAACTATTCATATACAAGCACACTTGGAGATTGCTACCAAGCATGAGAGAGACCCAGTTAAGATGTGGGTAAACGTTTTGTGGTCAAATGAGACAAAAGTTGAGTTTTTTGGCTAAAACTCAAGCGTTATGTGTGGCGCAAACCTAACACTGCTCATACACTAAAAAACACCGTCGCTACAGCAAGCATGGTAGTGGCAGCATAATGCTACGGGGTTGCTTTTCATCTGCAGGCACTGGGAACCTTATTCAAGTTGAGGGAAGAATGGATTGATCCAAATACAGGGAAATATTGGAAGAAAACCTGTTGCAGTCTGCCATAAAACTGAAGCTGGGGAAAAGGTTTACCTTCCAGCAGGACAGCGATCCTAAGCACAAGGCTAAAGCAACAATGGCATGGCTCAGCAACAAAAAGGTGAACGTTTTGGAGTGGCCAAGTCAAAGCCTGGACCTCAACCCCATTGAAAATCTGTGGCACAGATTGAAAATTGCAGTCCAGGGGCGCCATCCCACCAACCTGCAAGACCTGTACAAATTCTGCCAAGAGGAATGGGCAAGAATTACTCCAGAAGAATGTGCAAAGCTTGTACATACATACCCAAAGAGAATCATGGCTGTTGTTGCAGCTAAATGGTACTCTGCAAAGTATTGATATGTGGGGGTTGAATACTTATGCAAGCGCTATATTTTAGTTTTTAATTTATTTACAAAAAGTCAGCGGAACATAACTTATTTTGGCTTTGGGAACATGCTGTTAGAGCTCATGGGTTCACAAAAGAATATTGTTCAGGAACAGATGTGTGAGTACCTTTTATAATCCAGAAATTAGTGATGACTGTCAAGGGAGTTGAATACTTTGGCAAGGCACTGTAATATCTGTTTGCTTTTATGTATTATAAATGTCATATCTTCAGAAAGACACTCATCTCCTTAAAGGTAGAACGAATAGAATTTGTCAGTTGCGGTATGCAAACACAACATTGAAAGTGCCCCCCCCCCAGCTCAATGACACTAGAAGCGTGCGCCCCCTGACCGCAGCCAGAACCCAGTGTACAGGCCAGCTCCGCGTCACTCTTCATTCCCATCCTCTACTTCAGTGCTCGCCAGCGGGTGAAAGCCAACCCCAGATACACTCTCGTTTCGGAACGAGCTTTGTCCACATGGCATTTCGCCTTGCTATATTTGCATCTTGGTGGTGCTGTGTCCGCCATTGTTATAGCTTCCTCTTGGATGTGTGCTTATGATCTCGATCTGGCACCAGATTGCTACGTCTTTATAAAGTCCTGCTGCCCAAAGGTTAATGCCCAGAAACGTCCCGTACACAGCAAAATAAGAAAAAATAGGAAAATACAGGCAGAGAACAGGGTCTCTGCAGATACAGACACCACCACACATGGCTAGTGGTCATAAATGATGATTGAGAGGTATAATTTTTGTGAATCTATACATTCATTTTTAGCAAACTCCTACTCATTCTAACTTTTAAGCTTCTCATGGTTTCCAGTTTGGTATGATTTCATCACCGGTTAGAATTTACTTGTAATTTATTCCTAATGATGTTTTTTTTGTTTTTTCATTCTAAAAGGCTTTATAAAAATGAAAGGCCAGGTCAGTAATCAACCAAATGTATTACCATTACTCCGTGTGTGTCAGAGTGGGACCACTGAATCCCATTCTCACTGGAGCTGCCTTTACAAAAAAAATTTAATATGGAAACACGCCATACTTTTGGTTGAGGGCCTTTCAAATATACGTTTCCTCTAGAAAGATCAGTGAACATATTTCTCGTTTTTTATAATGATGATATTTCACCATTAGTGTTCTGGAATGCTCATAGTGGCTAAATTGCCTTCTTGTGTGTTTCTGTGTATATGTGTGCATGGGTTTGTGTGTGTGCGTTTGTTCAGAGACATGCTGATTACAGACCTGGCTGCCACTGTAACCTTCATCCGGCTGTGTGAGGAGGTGAGGGAGATGTGCTGCGTCACACAGCAGCAGCCAATCACGCTCAAGTGGATAGACGATGAGGGTGAGTTTGGCCCGACGTCATCGTGTTGCACACCTTTTTTGCCATTTCATGTCTGACACCAAGTTTTCATATCTTTTTTTTAAAAATAAATTATAAATTAATACATTATAAAGAGGAGTAGAAGTCAAGCCAGTTTTTATTAGCCAAGGATGATCCCTTACAGGGAATTTGACCTGGTATGGTGCTCTTGGTTACATATAGCATATACACACAGCAAGATAAAAGAATACTACATGAAGTACAAGGCTAGATACCAAAAGCTAGCTATGATAAGTAGCCTATAAAAGTACGAGTGCAGTAGTGAATTATATTGCACAGATCCTGTAAATAAAATCACAGATTCTGTTGTATAGATTATTGCACAAGTTAGTTATTGTATTGGTAGGTGCATGACTGCAAATTGGATGAGTGAATGGTATTAAACAGTTGACATGAACAACATAAAAGACTGCAGTAAAAATGTTGCTTGTGTGTATATATATCTATATACAAACATCATTATATAATTATTCACATATATTATAGTAATGTATTATTATTTTTACCATTATTGTGTAATATATTTTATCAGTATAATAACATTGGATGGAGAACGAAGTGAAAGACACAAGGCGAGAGAGTCATTAAAGGCTCTTATATGTGAGACAGTTTATGTAAAATAAAGACTGAAAGGGGATTTCCCCATGCTGTTAGCAGGAACTGTACATGCCTGACGTGCTTCTTTCTTGTATCACTTGGTAAGAATAGTGTTATGTGTTGGTCAGCCCTCAGGTGCAAATTTCATCACCAATTTTGAACTTAAATAAAATATCCAGTGTGACAACTACACTTCTTTAACTAAAGGGCAAAGGATCATATCGAAGTGCATGACATGGCTCAGTGGAAAGATCACAGGATGAGAATGACGATGGTAATACATATATATATATATGTGTGTGTGTGTGTGTGTGTGTGTGTGTGTGTGTGTGTGTGTGTGTGTGTGTGTGTGTGTGTGTGAATTCATATTCCTTCTCTCCAGGGGATCCGTGTACCATCTCATCTCAGATGGAACTGGACGAAGCGTTCCGCATTTATAGCCGCACCAGCAGGTCTGGCCTCTTCCTGCACGGTGAGTTTAGCCTTGTGGCACATTAGCTCCAACTTCACTCACCTCACCCCATTACTCCCTGCACTACCACATTTAATTCTTTTTTGCTTCACCTGTTTGTTACAAAAGTTAGTGCTACTGCACCTGACCCCACCCACCCATACACAGACACACACACACACACACACACATACACACACACACACACAAATACACCATTGTTTGAAAGATGCCAAAAGAAGGGCCAGACACTAGAGGAGCTGAGATGTTGGGGGGGATGGTGGTGAGCAAAAAATGCATAGCACTCATACCTGGAAGAGGCGGTCATATTTTTAACACTAATTACGGGGGTCTGACAGTGGCAGATGAACGAAATGACAGTTGTATTTGAATCCTGGCAAAGAAGAACGTTTACTCAGAATCCCAGAAAAAACTCATTTCATTCTTATCTTGCATTCTGTTTTTTGCTGTTTCTCTTTCTAGTTGAGATTTATTGTTGCTTTGTGTCTACTTCTTGCCTATGCAAACAAAAACACAAAAGTAAATTATGTGCATTCTAGTTCAGATACATGCTCAAATTTGGATAGATGAAGTATCTAAACAGTTTCCCTACATTGTTGCCAGTGTTTGGTGAAGATACAAAAGACTAAAACTCAAAATTGTCGGTCTCAGGGTGTCCGGGTAGCATAGCGATCTATTCCATTGCCTACCAACACGGGGATTGCCGGGTCGAATCCCTGTGTTACCTCCGGCTTGGTCGGGCGCCTCTACAATTGGCCGTGTCTGCGGGTGGGCAGCGGGTGGGCAGCTGGATGTGGGTATGCATCCTGGTCGCTGCACTAGCGCCTCCTCTGGTCGGTTGGGGTGCCTGTTCGGGGGGGAGGGGGAACCGGGGGGAATAGCGTGATCCAACCATGCGCTACATCCCCCTGGTGAAACGCCTCACTGTCAGGTGAAAAGAAGCGGCTGGCGACTCCACATGTATCGGAGGAGGCATATGGTAGTCTGCAGCCCTCCCCAGATCGGGGGTGGAGCAGCGACCGGGACAGCTCAGAAGAGTAGGGTAATTGGCCGGATACAACTGGGGAGAAAAGGGGGGGGGGTGAATTGTCACATCTCCTTTTGAGGTTGTTTAATTTTTGGTTTCTTTGTGGTCCATTTCTTGCAGTCTTCCCCAGTATCCCAGAAAAGCCTGGCATGCCTTGCCCCGGAGAGGACAGTGAGTACTCCTGCTGTGTTTTGACTCCAATTCAACCTTCTCTTTTCCCAGTTAGGATCCCCAAACTGCTGACCTAAAGAGCCATTTGAGTCTCCCAAATTAATCGAAGTCCTGTTTTTATTGCCCGGTCTAATAGGTGTTTGACACCGCTAATGTTACCATTCATCATCGCAGCCATTGTTGTTTATTATTCTGCCTTATCATGTCTTCCCTACAGCACATTACCTCAGGAGTTAGCAAAGAGCTATTTCAAAAATGGTCATCGGACCAGCAACTTTGTGGCTGGATTGCAATTACTGAAATTGCATGATCAAAATATGAACGATTTGCCTAACTTATGAGGCTAATACCCCGCATAAGTTAGGCAAATCTCTCATATTTTGACCTAATACACCGCACATAGTATCGACCCACACAGGATCTGGTATAGTCTGCTCTTTGTGTTGTAGAGGTACTACATACATGGAAATGAGGCTGCTAAAACAGTGGTAAGAGGTCTGTAATGTGGGTCATTAACCAGGCACCTTGTATACCATTATGTTTTGACAAGAAACTTTGAGTAGTTCTTGGCTCAAGTAATGCAGGTGGCATTCACTTTTTTGATAAGAAATTTAAATATTCCTTTGTCACCATTTGGGGTGTTTACTTTTGGGGAGCACATAATACACAACAGTTGGTACATGAAACCGGTTGGTGATTTTTGAGAGGGATAAAAACGCGGTTTCAAGTCTGGGTCTGTTAAGGTGCAGTAGCAGAAGTGGTGCTTTGGTCCTTGGTGTTGTTGCTGGTTATGGCCACTCATTCATTGCCTTCTGCTGACATCTGTCAAACTCGAGTTCGTCCATCAGACCAAAACCCAGATTCATCAGTTATGGCCACTCAGTCTTCTGGCTGACAAAGAGGTTTACTTACTTGACTCAGAGTTGGAATTTACTTGAATCATCTTTTCTGTGCAGCCTCATTTGGGTCAATTGGCTTTGGGCATAGCTGCAAGACATAGGGGGTCTACTGATGATGGCTTGAATTTTACTTTTTTCTTGTGGGGTGAAATAATTTTCAAAATAAAGTGGAAATTGCTTATAGCGATCACATCTGTCCAGGCCAATATGATCACGATAAATGGTCGATTACTTTAAGCAAAGTCGGTGTGGGGGTGTCCGGGTGGCGGTGCGGTCTATTCCGTTGCCTACCAACACGGGGATTGCCGGTTCGAATCCCCGTATTACCTCCGGCTTGGTCGGGGCATCCCGACAAGACGCCATTGGCCGTCTCTGCTGGTGGGAAGCCGGATGTGGACATGTGTCCTGGTTGCTGAACTAGTGCCTCCTCTGGTCGGTCGGGGCACCTGTTTGGGGTGGGAGAGGGAATTGGAGGGAATAGCGTGATCCTCCCACGTGCAACGTCCCCCTGGCGAAACTCCTCACTGACAGGTGAAAAGAAGCGGCTGGCGACTCCACATGTATCGGAGGAGGCTTGTGGTAGTCTGCAGCACGGCGGAAGGGGTGGAGCAGCGACCAGGACGGCTCGGAAGAGTGGGGTAATTGGGTAATTGGCCAAGTACAATTGGGGAGAAAAGAGGGGGGGGATCTCCCCCCAGAAAAGCAAAGGCAGTGGGTTTTTTTTTTTGTGGTCACATGACCATCTAACTGACTTATCAAATAATGTAATATAATAACGGACAACTTCTATTCTACTCGATTTAGTTGACTGAAAGACAGTAGCCTACTATCAGCTCTTGTACTGTAATAAAATATCAGCTGCTTCAAGCAGGAATTTAGAAATGGACTATGGGTTACAGTAACATCACTAAAGGCTATTGCTGAATGAATCTGGAATTTTTTTGTCTGAAATTTTTGCATATTAAAAAATTAGTACAACCTCATGCTCTATCTGGAAAGGTCATCCATCATATTTTATAAATTTATTTCTGATTTTTCCCTTTTTTCTCCCAATTTAGTGGCCAATCGATCCCTCTTTTAATTCAAACACCCACCCTCGTACTGCATGCGTTCGCCAACTGCATCTCTCCGGCCGGCAGTCTCGAAGGAGACCGCCTCCCCACTTTCGTGACAAGGCGACTCCAGGCCGAACCACTGTTTTTTCCCACACACACACAGACGCATTCACGTGACGAACACAAGCCGACTCCGCCCCCCTCTCGAAGACAGCGTTGCCAATGATTGCTGCTTCATCGAGTCCGGCCATAGTCGGATCTGACGAGACCGGGGCGCGAACCCCGGTCCCTAGTGGGCAACTGCATCGACACAAAGCCGGTGCTTAGACCGCTACACCACCGCGGACCGCAGGTCATCCATCATAAATGTTTTGCATCAGTTGCAATTTTCTGTTTTTTTTTTTTTTTTGTATCCGTCAAAGGAATTTTACAGTGCACTGTGCACACTTCTCTAATGGCATAACAGAGTGTGTGTGTGTGTGTGTGTGTGTGTGTGTGTGTGTGTGTGTGTGTGTCTTACTACAGACAGCTCTAAAATAGGAGCCAAATTTCTTCAACATATTCCTGTCTGGTGGATTGGGTATTGGTCTCAAACTTGTCCATTCTGTGAAATGACACATCAGTTAATCACAAGAAGTGAGTTTACTCCCTCAACTCCCTCAGGAAAATGGAGAGGCAAGTGTTTTATACGCCATACTCACTCCATCTGGAGTTGGTAATGGGAGGCAAGTCTACAGAATTGACAGCTACCAAATTGATGCTCATCACCATATCATTTTAGAGTCGTCTCACCTGAGGTTTGGACAATTTGACTCAGCCAGAGCCTTGGGGAGGCCTATGGGGGAAAAGCCAAATATATTGATTTGTGGCCATCCACTGGAAGTGTAGGAGAGTGGTAAATAGTCATATCGGTGACATTAAGACTTAGACTTTAATATCAAGTTTAGCCTATTGATTGATAGACCATTGAATGATGTGTTCTTGTAATCAGTGTAGTCTGAATTTTGTCATATTAACAGATTTGCTTCTCAAATTCTCATGATTTCTATACAAATGAGACTCACTTGGTAGCACTGTGACTTTCAGAAACCCAGGATGACTGGCAATGGTTGTGGGGGTGGGGTGGGGGGCTGTCAACCTTATGAATGATTTTAATTATCACCCTGTACAATTTTAGTAAATTTTCTTACTGAACTGTTAGTAGGCAGCATGGTGGCACAGTGGTTAGCGCCATTGCCTCACAGCAAGAAGGCCCTGGGTTTGAACCCTGGGGTAGTCCAACCTTGGGGGTCGCCCCGGGTTGTCCTCTATGTGGAGTTTGCATGTTCTCCCCATGTCTGCATGGGTTTCCTCTGGCTTCTCCAGTTTCCTCCCACAGTTCAAAGACATGTAGGTCAGGTGAATCGGCAGTACTAAATTGTCCCTAGGTGTGAATATATATATATATATGTGTGTGTGTGTGTGTGTGTGTGTGTCGGCCCTGTGATGGCCTGGTGGCCTGGCCAGGGTGTCTACCCGCATGCCACCCAATGACTGCTGGGATAGGCTCCAGCATCCCCGTGACCCTGAGAGCAGGATAAGCGGTTTGGATAATGGATGGATGGATGAACTGTTAGTATTGTCTCCGAACAGTTAACAGCATCTATGAGGCCGATGTACAGCAACAGCGTCACATCTGAATTTGCAGATCTTTTAAAGCGACCATATATGGTGAAGTTATTTTTAGCGATTTCTTGGAAGTATATTATTAATTTCACAAGTACTTAAGGGGTGACACCATCTGCGTTCTTTTCCGGGTTGTTCAAATGGAAACGCCCTCTCAGCCGTTAGCAGAAAGCAGTGACGCAGGTTAGTGTTGATGCACGATCCTACCCCCCCACACACACACACACACACATGGTTCACTGACAGTGTAAGCATGGAGCGTGACGAAAGTTTTAAAAGAAAGTGCAGAAACATACATCAGGTCACATGGGAAAGAGTTTTTAGAAGGACTTTAGAAAATAGAATTTTGATGCTAAAACCATCCATCCATGTATCCATTACCCAAACCACTCGTCCTGCTCTCAGGGTCGCGGGTATGCTGGAGCCTATCCCAGCAGTCACTGGGCGGCAGGTGGGGAGAAACCCTGGACAGGCCACCAGTCCATCCCAGGGCCCACACACACACACACATATGCACACACACACACATTCACACCGAGGGACAATTTTAGTACAGCCGATTTACTTGACCTACATTTCTTTGGACTGTGGGAGGAAACCGGAGCACCTGGAGGAAACCCATGCAAACCTGGGGAGAACATGCAAGCTCCACACAGACCCAGGATGACCCCCCAAGGTTGACCTACCCCGGGGCTCGGACCCAGGACCTTCTTGCTGTGAGGCGACCGCACTAACCACTGCGCCACTGTGCCGCACCTAAAACATACATACTTTGACCAAAATTTGAATTTTTGGATTTGACTACATAGGGAACACGACTGGGAAGCCACAGAATGATATAAAATCCTTTAAAAAAAAAAAGGACCTACTCTTTAACAGACTGAACGTTTATAGTGGATCTTATTGGGGTTAACATGATTGCACAATTATTAAACATATGTTCATACACAGTCTATTCATGCAGAAGCTTTTGGGCTTCATGCCAAATAAGTCAACTCATTTCTCCTATGATTACCTTCTGGTTCCTCTCAGTGTAGCTCACAACATCCTTCTTGTCACCATGCTGTTTTTGTCGTGTTGTCTATCACTGGGAATCATGTTTTGTTTATTATGACGGAGGTGCCTGTCCTCCTGTCCTGAGGCAGACTGTGACCATCACTCTGTAGTTTGATTATAATTGACAGAAGTGGACAAACACACGTATGCAGGTGCAGTTTCGCAATATGTGTAGCATTCCCGATCCTCTGTCTCTTTTCTTTGTGTTGTCTCTGAGCTCTGTGTGTTGTGCCTTTTGGACGATGTTGAATATTGTATACTACATGCTCCAAAAAGTGACCACTTTTCAGGACTTTTGGTAAATGATATGTGAGACAGTTCTGTTTTTGGCTTCATTTGCAAGCTGTTGATACCCGGAGTATGTTTTTTGTGTATCGGTGAGAGGGAGGGTGGAGGTGGGATGGGAGAAGGTTCTTGAGAGAGAGCGATTCTTTTGAGAGGGAAGTGAGTGGAGGACAGAATGGGGTTTGTGTTGGAAAGGAAATAATTTTTCCTTCAAATTCTTCTCCTTTTGAATGCAGTGGAAATGAATTATAACCTCTAATGTTGTTAAGCATTGCAATTGCTTCCACTTCCTTCTGCTCCCGGTGTGGGAAGATGGAGGCGAAAATTCACATTTGCAGCGGCCTCACCCAGTACTGGTGTGGGAAGATGACGGCGCAAATTCATGTTTTTGGTGGCCTCACCCAGTACCGTCCATGCAGTGTCTTTATCCACGTCTGCGTCTAAGTTTGTCTTCATTTGATGGCTGGGAGAGCTGGCGCTGAATGGGAGAGCCTGGTCTGCTGCGTCCTGTGGACCCAGGGACCATGGCCCTGCCTGGAGCTGTGCCCGAAGAGGTAACACCAAGGGTGGTCTGACGGGACGTGGAAGTGGGGCAGGCTAAGCTAACTGCTAGCCCATGCAGACCGGCAGTTCCGATAACACCGAGGGCAGTCTGGCGGCGGCCTCGCCTAGCCTTGACTGTGTTTTTAGTGTCGTAATGTGGAGTGTGGGGAGGTGTGTCGAGGGTGTCTGGCTGGGAGAGCTGGCATTGGATCGGCTGAGGGAGCGTGGTCTGCTGCGTCCTGTCGGCCCAAGGACCACGGCCCTGACCAGAGCTGCACTCAAAGAGGAAACACCGAAGGTGGTCTGACAGGACACAGAAGTGGGGCAGGCTAAGCTAACTGCTAGCCCATGCAGACCGGCAGTTCCAACAGTCACCCTGGCTGGCATTCGTTCTCCTGGACAGTGATTTCTTTTTTGTTTAGTTTGGATGTATTTGTTAGTTTGGATATGTGTTCTTGTAGTTCTTGTAGTTTTTGGATGTATTTTTGTCTTTGTGTTGCACTGCTGTGGGCTGGGGGGAGCGATGTTTAATTTCATTTCATGTGCACAAGTGCATGAAATGAAGCGACAAAGGTTTCTGATTCTGAGTCTGAATTGTAGCATTTTTGATGGCGTACCAAAACAAGAAAACTGAATCATGCCTTGGTATTTTGGATGGGAGCGACTGTGTCTAAGTCAATGTCGGACAAAATGCGGGTCTAATAATTCGTGGGTGTGTGTCGGGGCGTGCAGGTTTTACGATATCTAAACAATGGTTTATTCAACTAACTAAAGTGAAAGCCCCTTAAATCTGTCCCACTCTTGATTGCTATTTAATACATGATCCAAGCTTATTCAGTCTGGATGATTAACTTAGAATTTTCCTGTTCTTAAATAATCCAATATTATTTTAGTTGTTGTCACCAAACGGGTTGTAATGCATGTTTATATCTGTGTATTATTTCCAAATTGCATGGTGTGTGCTGTGGGCCATGTGTAGCAGACAGATCTAGTAATCCTCTTGTATTTCACACTCTTCCATAGTTATTTCAGCCTTGTGGCCCTGCATGTGCATTGACAAGGAAACATAGTTGATGGCTATTCACTGTGCCTACATGTACCCCACTGAAACTACACTGCTCAAAAAAATAAAGGGAACACCTAAAAACACAATATAGACCTCAATGAATGAAATATTTATTTAATCTTTATTTATTAGACAGAGGAATGTGTTTAGAGCAAAATAACCTAAGAATGATCAAAGGAAATCAAAATCATTAGCCCATTAAGGTCTGGATTCAGAATCATACTCAAAATCAAAGTGGAAAATGAGAACATAGGCTGATCCAACTTCTGTGGAAATTCTTCAAGACGATTCAAAATGAGGCTCAGTAGTGTGTGTGGCCTCCACGTGCCTGTATGCACTCCCTACAACGTCTGGGCATGCTCCTGATGAGACGACGGATGGTCTCCTGAGGGATCTCCTCCCAGACCTGGATCAGGGCATCGGTCAACTCCTGGACAGTCTGTGGTGCGACATCACGTTGGCGGATGGTACGAGACATGATGTCCCAGAGGTGCTCGATTGGATTCAGGTCTGGGGAACGTGCAGGCCAGTCCATAGCATCAATGCCCTCGACATACAGGAACTGCTGACACACTCTGGCCACATGAGGACGAGCATTGTCATGCATGAGCAGGAACCCAGGGCCCACTGCACCAGCATATGGTCTGACAATGGGTCTGAGGATCTCATCCCGGTACCTAATGGCGGTCATGGTACCTCTGGCTAGCACGTAGAGGTCTGTGCGGCCCTCCAAGGATATGCCTCCCCAGACCATCACTGACCCACCGCCAAACCGGTCATGCTGGAGGATGTTGCAGGCAGCAGAACGTTCTCCACAGCATCTCCAGACTCTCTCACGTCTGTCACATGTGTTCAGTGTGAACCTGCTCTCATCTGTGAAGAGCACAGGGTGCCAATGGCGAATCTGCCAACCAAGATGTTCTCTGGCAAAGGTCAATCGGGCTGCATGGTGTTGGGCTGTGAGCACAGGCCCCAATTGTGGACGTGGGCCCTCATACCATCCTCATGCATTCTGTTTCTCACTGTTTGAGCAGAAACCTGCACATTAGTGGCCTGTTGAAGGTCGTTTTGTAGGGCTCCGGCAGTGCTCCTCCTGTTCCTCCTTGCACAAAGGACCAGATAGCGGTCCTGCTGCGGGGTTGTTGTCCTCCTGCGGCCCCCTCCACGTCTCCTGGTGTACTGGCCTGTCTCCTGGTACCTCCTCCATGCTCTGGACACTGTGCTGGGAGACACATTAAATCTTCTTGCCACAGCACGCATTGATGTGCCATCCTGGATGAGCTGCACTACCTGAGCAACTTCTGTAGGTTGCAGATACCGCCTCATGCCACCTCTAGTGGTGGGGGCACTAGCAAAATGAAAAACTAACCAAAGATCGGCCAGAAAAGATGAGGACAGGCAAATGGTCTGTGGCCACCACCTGCAAATCCATTCCTTTTATAGGGGTTGTCTTGCAAATTGTCTAATTTCCACCAGGTGGAAATTAGACAATTTACCAACAGGTGAAATTGATTCACAAATCAGTGTTGCTTCCTAACTGGACAGGTTGATATCTCAAAAGTGTGACTGACTTGGAGCTACATTGCATTGCTTATGTGTTCCCTTTATTTTTTTGAGCAGTGTAGTTAATGATATGTTAACATTTCCAAGTCTTGGAGCAGAAACTGGCTTGTAAAATCAAATATATTTCCCCTTGTTGAACCAATGGCTTGGTAGTGAGTATTGTTGAAGAAAACCATCCAAAGAATATATCATCAATTTAAACGAACTCAGCACAAGACAGGACCTAACATTCCATGTGTTTTTTAAAAAAAATATTTTGCTCCTATTGTCTTCTTGCCTCAGTAGCAGTAATACCTCAGGCCACTGTTGGATATCCCATCCATCCATTATCCAAACGACTTATCCTTACTCAGGGTCATGGGGATGCTGGAGCCTATCCCAGCAGTCATTAAGCGGCAGGCAGGCAGACACCCTGGACAGGCCACCAGTCCATCCCAGGGCCCACACACACACACACACACACACACACACACACACACACACACACACACACACACACACACACACACATTTACACCTAGGGACAATTTTAGTACGGCCGATTCACCTGACCTACATGTCTTTGGACTGTGGAAGGAAACTGGAGCACCCAGAGGAAACCCATGCAGACACGGGGAGAACATGCAAACTCCACACAGAGGACGACCCGGGACGACCCCCAAGGTTGGGCTACCCCGGGGTTCAAACCCAGGACCTTCTTGCTGTGAGGTGACCGTGCTAACCACTGCACCACCTTGCCACTGTTGGACATGTTTTTTTTTGGGGGGGTGGATTTTTTTTGCCCCCTTTTCTCCCCAATTGGATTTGGCCAATTACCCCACTCTTGCGAGCCGTCCAAGTCTCTGCTCCACCCCCTCTGCCGATCCGGGGATGCTGCAGACTACCACATGCCTCCTCTGATACATGTGGAGTCACCAGCCGCTTCTTTTCACCTGACAGTGAGGAGTTTCGCCAGGGGGACATAGTGCGTGGGAGGATCATGCTATTCCCCCCAGTTCCCCCTCCACCCCCAAACAGGCGCCTCGACCGGCCAGAGGAGGCACTAGTGCAGTGACCAGGACACATACCCACACCCGGCTTCCCACCCGCAGACACGACTAATTGTGTCTGCAGGGACGCTTGAACAAGCCAAAGGTAACACGGGGATTCGACCCACCGATCCCCGTGTTGGTAGGCAGCAGAATAGACCGTCACGTCACCCGGTCACCCTGTTGGACATGTTTTTGTATAATTTAACAATTTTTCATAATTTTTGCCGTCATTGAGATATAAGCAGTTTTTTGCTCATGGCCCAAAATTGTTCACCAAGTCAATAAACATCGGTATTGTCACTGAGGGCTATCCTGTAGCCTGTACAACTGACAAAAAGTCTACACTGACCCAGCTGGCGCACATCCTGAAAGGCCTTATACAAAGATAGATTGAGCCACGACAAACAAGTCTTTTCTCCCCCCCAAAAACCAGCCTGTGACTACTTTTTGACTGTGACTTTACCGTTCAGGGCTTGTCAGGCTCAAACTTAACTCATGCATGTCTGTGTGTGTGCATCTGTGTGACACTGTGAACAGACCTCGCTCTGTACGGGTTGGAGAGGGAGGAGGAAGAGAGAAAGGGGAGCGGGTGGAGAAGAAGAGGAAGGGAGGGGGAGGTAAAAATCCCATAAGCATTTAAACGACAGAGGTTGCCTGCCCGACAGAGCAAGGGACCGGTCCTTCCTGTCCTCTCCGCTTTTCCTTTTCCTCCCCCACCCTCCATCCCCACCCGCCGTGCTCGTACGCTCCATGTTTTCCCTGCAGCCCTTCCATCAGCTGTGTGGCACCGCTGTCTCTCCCGAGACTCCCGCTAACAACTGAGAGAGCGAGAGAGAGGGCGAGAGAGAGGGCAAGAGAGAGAGAGAGCATTGTACTGAGATACATCAGCTCTTAACGTAAAAGGCAGGCACTCCCTAATTTTGGCCTTGCTTGACATCTTTCCCACCCTGAAGAAAATGGGGGGGGGGGTAATGCACGTAGTGGAGAAGAGATGTCATCGAACATAGAATAGGACACATAGAGAGAGGAGATGGAAGAGGGGAATGACTGAGAGAGAATTAAACTGACACAAAGCGCGCCACATTGCCAGCTGTAGCGATATTGTGCTACTGGGAGTGAGGGCAGGGGAGAGTGGGAGGGGGGTGGGGGTGGAGAGATGGGCAGGCACAGAGGAGGGAGGGAGAGAGGGAGGGAGGAAATAATTAAATAAATCGCCGGAAGGAGAAGAGGGAAGCATTGGGGAGGAGAGAGAAAGAGGGAGGGATTTTTACAGCGAGGGACAGGGAGGGAGCGATAGAGCTAGAGAAAGAGGAGGGGATGCAGCCGAACATCCTTGCCGGCTCTCTGCACACACACACGTAGCCTGGCGGATAATGTGGTGAAAGAGGTGGAGGGAAAGGAAGAAGGCAACCGGTGAGCTATCTATCCATCCATCCATTCTGTCAGCCATCCATCCATCCATCCATCCATCCACTCATCCATCTCTCCATCCATTCATCCATCCATCATCTATCCATGTATCTATTCATACATACCTTCACCAGTCAATCTGTTTTTACATCTCAGAGCCTTAAACAATGGGGTTTGACAGGGGGGGTCCTTGCCTGGGTTCTGTTTTTAATGAGTGGGTGTGAACGCATGGGATTTTGCTACCACGATTGGTGTGTGTGATGCCTCGGTCATCCTCTTGTGCATTGCAGGCAGCGATTGTGTGCTGGGGATGCATGCAAACCTTGCTAGCATTGGCTGGCTAGCTGGCTGGCTGTTTACTGGTAGCTGCTGGCCTGGCTAGCTTCTTTCAGTGTTATGTAGCGCCAAGCTGCTATCTCATTTGCCTCTGTTCCAGGCAGTACCACACGCTCTCTCAAAGATGCTGGATCGGTTGAGCGTGATGCTGTGTGTGTGTGTGTGTGTGTGTGTGTGTGTGTGTGTGTGTGTGTGTGTGTGTGTGTGTGTGTGTGTGTGTGTGTGCGCAGGCGGGCGCATGGCTATATATGATTTCACAATAGCAGTTCCAGGTGTATGCAATTATGCCGTATATCAAACCTAAATGTTTGTCTCTCTGTGTGTCAGTTTTGTGTGTGTGTGTTTTTTTCCCCTTTTTTTTGCAGCGCTGTGTGCGTCTAGGTTGGTGTGTGCACGTACATGCACACGTCTTTTGCCATTCTGGCAGTGCCACTCATTACTACAGGGGAGAGGCAAAAAGAGAAGGGGAAAGCTGTGAATCCCGCTTCTCCACATCTCACCCAACCATCACCACCACCACCATCGCCCAAGTAACAAAGAAATGGCAAAGATAGGGATCTCTCAACTCTTTAAAAAGAAGAACAAAATGCATCCTATAAAGGATGATGGTATGTGAGTAACGTTACTGTCTCAAAGTGAGGTAATGTTAATCTTGTCTATTGAATTCTTCTGTGTGTGTGCATGTATTTTCAGTGAATCCCTGCATCCTTTTGTATTTTATTGCTACTGTGTGTGACTCTGGTCTAGACTTGGTGACTAAAGCTGAAAAAGTTAGCCGAGACCCCTGCTTCTCGTTGTGATGCTATGAGAAATATTGATTTTTATTTTTTTTTAACCTAAGATTTAATATTGCTGGCTATCATTGTTAGCATAGCCGTTAATGCTAGCTAAACTTAACTTCGTCAGTACAGCAGCCGGACTCTGTGCTCTGTTCCTGCAGCTTGCTTGAAGGAGGAATGCTTAGATAATGTTGGTATTATCCATGGGGGAGTGGTTGGTATGCTCCTTGGAAGCTATTGGTAGATAGCGCTCCAGTGTAGGGGATGGAATGAGATCAAATGTGGATCTGAGGGAGAAAACACCAGCTTTGTATCCATCTCTCTGTCGGTCATTGTCTTTTTCCTCTATGGCTAAATGTTCAACAGCGTCTGGCAAAATGAATATTCTTTCTACTGGGAAAACTGAGTGTTGATAGACAAGTAGCTCCTTTTTGAAAATATACAGACACAGATTTCTCCCCAATTGTACCTGTCCAATTACTCCACTCTTCCGAGCCATCCTGGTCGCTGCTGCACCCCCTCTGCTGATCCGGGGAGGGCTGCAGACTACCACATGCCTCCTCCAATACATGTGGAGTCGCCGGCCACTTCTTTTCACCTGACAGTGAGGAGTTACGCCAGGGGGACGTAGCGTGTGGGAGGAGCACATTAAACAGGTGCCCCGATTGACCAGAGGCGGCGCTAGTGCAGCGACCAGGACACATACCCACATCCAGCTTCCCACCCGCAGACACGGCCGATTGTGTCTGTAGGGATACCTGACCAAGTCGGAGGTAACATGGGGATTCGAACTGGCGATCCCCGTGTTGGTAGGGAACGGAATAGACCACTAGGCCACCTGGATGCCCTCAGACATAGGTTTCAGTAATGTAGATATATATATTTTTCCAGAGGCAGAAATTTGATGTCATTAGTCATGGGTATCGAACCCCTTGAGTGCCCAAGGGTTTTGAAAACATAGGTAAGGACGGCAGAGAAGAGGGGTACAGAACAGGATTTAGTCATTCTGTGGGCAAAACCTCTCAAAGGCGTGAGCATTAATACTGTATCATGTTTTGTTTTTTTCTGAAATGGGCTTATAGGCTAATCACATGTTCATGCTCTGCGATGCAGGGCCATGAGAAAAATGACCCTACATCAGTTGAGATTTGCATTATCAAGATTTCAGTTGCCCCCTCGGGAAAGCTGTCTTGTTGGAACCCTCCTTCATTGGACAGTATCCCATGAGCCATCCTGAGTGATATTTAAGGTTATTTCCTAATGCATCCCTGTGATGCTGCGGGTCATCATAAGGACTTGGACATCTTTACTTTAGGTGATGAGACACTTTCACGTTCAGCGGCCTCGTCCTTGGCTTGCTGCCTGCGATGCTAGGACGTCAGCATGGAGCAGGATTATACAGTCTCAGGGTTTCTATCTAGTATGGGATACTGGGGATTTTTTAGCTGTGGTAGCCATGTGCTGCAACCTGAGTCATCCTGTGATTTGATATAGGGACCATCTCTCGGCATCGGCTGGTGTGTGGCTACTGTTTGGCTGTGTGCACCTTACTTGTCCGTGTGTCATCTCTGCTGACTGGACATCGGCCTAATAATAGCTATTCATGGGACGGCACTCGGTTCGATCGCTCAGTCTGCAATGCAGTTGTTGATATGCAATGATAACGAGTTGATGGGTATGGGAATGGAGTTGCTGCAACTCTGAACTGAAGCCGCACAGCCCTGGAGGAAGTTATGCATGTTTGAACTGAGAGATACAAAAGGTTGTTGTCCTTAATGTGTGGCATCAAAATCAAGAGACTGTTGGCCGGGATTAGAATATGTGTGTGTGTGTGTGTGTGTGTGTGTGTGTGTGTGTGCTCACACACAGTACTGTTTAATCATGCCAGTCGTGTTGATCAATTTTTAATTTTCTTTGTTTGATTATATGTTTGGCATGAATTAAGTAAGTTGAATTAACTTCTTTCAACGTTGACTTTTTGACCGTTCATTCACAATTGATATATACTGATATATACTACTACGGACGGCAGCTGCTCTGATTAACAAAATAAACTGGTCAGCTCACAAACTGTTAGCTTGTGTCACAGGTCACTTAGCCTGCTTACCCAAACTAGAGGCACAAGTTGACGCTGCTGTTCTGGACTTAAAATAAAATTAAGAGGAGGGCTATGATTTGATTGAAATATGACACTGAGTATATGAATAATATATATATAATAATATAGTATTATATTATATTAATAATAATATAATATAATAAGCCCTGTGATGGATTGGCGGCCTGTCCAGGGTGTCTCCCCACCTGCCACCCAATGATTGCTGGGATCGGCTCCAGCATCCCTGCAACCCTGAGAGCAGGATAAGCGGTTTGGATAATGGATGGATGGATAATATAATAATAATATAAAACATATGAAATATGACTTTATTGAAATATGATGCTGATTATATGAATAATATATATATATATATATATATATATATAATGCATAATATAATAATATATTAATAATAATATATAATATATGAAATATGAATTGATTGAAATATGACGCTCGGTTGAAATAATTGACGCTGCTGTTCTGGACTTAAAGTAAAATTAAGAGGAGGTGTATGACTTGATGGAAATGTGGAACTCATAGGGAAATTTACTGGAGTAAAATGTACCTTTGGTGGCTTAAAAGGAAACGTTAGAATTACCATGGCGTCGTCATCATCCCCTAAGATGATAGAAACTGAACTAACGTGATTTTTAATAATGCTTTGCCTTCTTTATCGGGATGTTTCCTTTTTTTGATGCTCACTAATACACGTATTGTTAATGAAAAGCGACGTTCATTTGTGCAAGTTACTAAATCAAAGTATTACCACACTTTTTCTCCTCAACTTGTTTTGAGTAGAAATGGCTTTGAGCGACCATTGTAAAGGTTGTCTTGAAGGCCGTGGCGCCATAGACCCGCCGTCTCCTGTTGTCCAGATTGTAGATGTCAAACAATCATCTGAGTCCTAATCAGTGCGCTCCTTGTGTCATGTCAGCATTCAGATTGTGCATTAGGACCACAATGCATGTTATCATTCGTATTACACGACAGCAGTCAGTAGTGTGTATGTGAATCCCGGGATGACTAAAAAAAGGTCAACTATGGCTTGGAACCAGAGTTAAGGAAGGTTAATTTGAATTATGGATTTATTTGCGTCTTCAATGGTTAAAATGTACTATTAAAGTAGTCCTTCATTCCAGTGGGCTATAGTTCTAAATCTCCCAGTGTTATCTTCAGCCATTATCAATAGTCAATGTTATATAATACCACTATAACAGGTTTTCCATATTGCACCTGAAAGGGAAGTTGCAGAGGATGGGAAGTTTGGAAGCTCACACAGTCCCAGGAGCTGCCCAGAACTCCGGGTTTAGTGCTCAGCCACTGAAGAGCTGCACTTGTGAAGCTCAACTCAAATTTATTTATGAAGCACACCCCCCCCCTTTTCTCCCCAATTGTATCTGGCCAATTAGCCCACTCTTCCAAGCCATCCCGGTCGCTGCTCCACCCCCTCTACCGATCCGGGAAGGACTGCAGACTACCACATGCCTCCTCCGATACATGTGGAGTCGCCAGCCACTTCTTTTCACCTGACAGTGAGGAGTTTCACCAGGGGGACGTAGCATGTGGGAGGATCATGCTATTCCTCCCAGTTCCCCCTCCCCCCTGAACAGATGCCCCGACCGGCCAGAGGAGACGCTAGTGCGGTGACCAGGAGACAAACCCACATCCATCTTCCCACCCGCAGACACGGCCAATTGTGTCTGTAGGGATGCCCAACCAAGCTGGAGGTCACACGGGGATTTGAACCGACAATCCCCATGTTGGTAGGCAACGGAATAGACCACCAATCTACCCGGACACCTGCTATGAAGCACATTTGACAGAAAAGTAAGATAGACCAAAGGGCTTTGGCTACAAGTGGTAACGTCCATCCATCCATTAGCCAAGCCGCTTATCCCAATCGGGGTCGCGGGACGCTGGAACCTATCCCAGCAGTCATTGGGCCGCAGGCGGGAAGACACCCTGGACAGGCCGCCAGGCCATCACAGGGCTGACACGTGGTCCTTCCCATGTGCCAATTCCACATAATAAGGAAACAAAGTGCTGGTAAGAAATTAAACAGAATTACAATGGATAGGTCTGGACAGATCAGTTGTTCAGGTGCCCGGGGCGACTAATTTTTCATTTAACCAAATCTTGGCGTTGCAAAGTATGGTGTACAGGTAGACATGTTTGCTGTGCTCGGCTGGTTGAAAATGAATGATGGGATGTAATTTGTTGCAAATTAATAGGGGCAAAATAAGGAGGACACCCACATGCAGCAGCATCATCACTGGACCACATTTGAACATGTTAACAGATACAGTTATGGGTTCGGTTTTTATTTTCTATAACTTTTTTGGCACGTTTAGCTTTTGACCGGATAGTAGGGATAGACAGGAAACATAGGGTGAAGAGAGAAGGGGAAGACATGCGGCATTGGTCCTGAGGCTTGATTCAGACTTGGCCAGGACACCGTGACCAGGTCCGAGCCTATATGTGAGGCTTTTAACTGGCTAGGCCACCAGGATGGGTTCGGTTGACTCAATTTGTCGATTCTCTTTTGAGTGTATATTGTCTTTTTTATTTTGCTGGCTCGACAATCACCACAGGTTAACACAAAAATCTACCATGCACAATGCATCCAGTAAAGCAGATCCACAAACACACCACAAAAGTGGTGCCCAAAAAGGGGGTGTATTCAGTTTGATATCGCCAAAGCCCAATCCTTTGGAGCTTCACTGTCTTGCTCAAGGGCAGTCTGATGGAGAGAGGTATTACTCATTCCCTTCCACCTGTCAGTTTCTCTGTATTTTGTCCTTCCCGTCCACACCGCTCCGCCCGTTAATGGAATGGGATTGGTGCCCTTGCTCAGAGTACTGCACTTTGCCAAGCAAATTACGATGAATAATTATAATAATGATAATGTACAGGCCCTCAGTCATTTTCATTAAATATGTTACCTGTGTGTAGCAATTAATGTATTCGGTCCAAAGCCAGATTCTACTGTTGTATGAAGCTTCTTTTTTTTTGACATTGTGGTCTGGGATTCCTATTTAGTTTTGGATTCAGGGCCTTATTTTATTCTGTTTATATTCACTCACTCTGTTATAATGTCAACCTTCTTTTTACCCTTTTCATCAGAGCAAATGTTTGTCTGCCCAATTCTGGTCTGTGAGCTGTATGGATTTCCCTGATCTTGATCAAGCTTTGAACGACAGACCGTCCGAGTCCTTGGCTGGTATTGCTGTTGTAATTCAGGCCCAGCTGGAGAATAGAGGTCGACTTTAGTTTTACAGCAGCATCATGGTTATATTTGCAAATATTTCAAAATGCGGATTAAACATGTAAATGACAACCCTTTGCACCGAGGTGAACTCATTGGGGGTTGTTCGTGGTCAGGGCAATGGCTTGAGAGAACGCATGTGGCATGCCAGTGGCAGAAAGTGACAGCAGATAACGCTAAGTTTTGTTTGTCTTACCTGAAAAACAATGAATAAAGTCAAGAGGGGCTTTCAGAGGAGTTAATGGTATCAGACTGAGTCACTGGAGAAGTGAGATAAACGCCTTCACGCTGGCCATGGACTCTCCACCTCTCTCTCTCTGTCTTTGTCTCTCTGTCTCTCTTTCTATCTGTCTGTCTCTCTCTGTCTCTCTCTGTCTCTTTCTGTCTCTCTCTCTGTCTCTCTTTGTCTGTCTGTCTGTCTGTCTCTCTTTCTGTCTCTGCCTCTCTGTCTCTGTGTCTGTGTCTGTCTCTGTCTGCCTCTCTCTGTCTGTCTCTCTCTCTGTCTGTCACTGTCTCTCTCTGTCTCTGTCTCTCCCTCTCTCTCGGTCTCTCTCTCGCTCGCTCTCTCTCTGTTGCTGTCTCTCGCTCTCTCCCACGCCACTCAGTCATTCTCCACCTCTCCTCGCTCTTCTGTACTCTTTTGCTGGCTCACACCGTTTAAAGATGGGGGGTGGCTTTTTAATGGCGTCATGGGCGGTGGTTCTCTACTGTTCGTTGTTATTCTGTGTCTGTCTCATCCTTATGGCTCCTTGGCATGCGCTCGTTCCCATTCAGATCAAGTACAAAACATGTAGGATGGCAGAGAGGCCGCCAGCATACGCAAATCTCCTGCCTCTGCGCCGTGTTAGAGAGACACGCTGGGCTGATCTGGGAGGCAAATGGAGAACTGACACTATTTTTGTATCCAGAAGGGATGCACTACCTTCCCTAGTAGTCTTATCGGTCCACACATCTACGTATGCATGCACACCTACACACACACACACACACAAAATAAAGACTGTCAGCTGATATATCATACATGCAGTGTCTCTTACACATTCAAACTCATTAGGAAAATAACATTAAAAAGGAAACAGCTGTAGAATCGGATTATGAATTATTTAAAATCTACACACTCCAAATGACCCTAATGCATATTAATGCGCCGCTTATATCTGCCATTCTGATTTTATGCTATTCATTGTTATACCTTTCAATGTATTGAGAAGGTAGCTTTTTTCCCACTGGTGAAATGCAGTGGTTGCTGGCTGTTTAATATGTGTGCGAGGTATTTTAAAGGGCTTCCATAGCAGCTGAGGCGTCTCTCGTCTGCCTCTCTCATAATGTCATCTCCTCCACAAAGCCTCCACTCAGCCCATCGGGTCAACATTTCAGAGGGATTCTGTGTCGAGCGCCTTAAAAATGTCATGTGTGAAGTAGATCGTCTTTGAAAGCTCGCAGTTTCAAACACGTGTTTTAGTTAAATTGCAGTGGTAGGCATTATGGAAGTCCCCCAACCATGTGTCTCCTCTGCATCTATGCTCCTATCAGTGCCGTTGCAGTCATCGCAAACCCACCCATAAATGAGTTGGTGCATTATAACTTACAAAGTTATAATGGGCGGCATGGTGGCACAGTGATTAGCGCTGTTGCCTCACAGCAAGAAGGTCATGGGTTCGAACCCTGGGGTTGTCCAACCTTGGGGGTCATTCCGGGTCATCCTCTGTGTGGAGTTTGCATGTTCTCCCCGTGTCTGCGGTGGGTTTTCTTCGGGTGCTTCAGTTTCCCCCACCATCAAAAAGACATGCATGTTAGGGTTAATACTCCTGTCTGTGCCCCTGAGCAAGGCATGGTGAGACGAACTGGAATTGGTCCCTGGGAGCTGCACAGCAGCTGCCCACTGCTCCTAGCTCCACAACTATGATGGGTTAAATGCAGAGCATAATTTCTCTACGGGGATCATTAAAGTATATCAAAATCAATAAATGAATAAATACAAACCTTTTATATCTGAATTTAGTTGCCATTTTATTCCTTGCACAGGTTTAAGGCTTAAGTCACATCAGAATGGGCTTTTCTAAAACAGGTTTGCTTTCACAAGAGACGTGTAATTAGCAGATACATAAACACGCTTCATGCTCAGCTCCTTTCCTGAGGATTTCCTGTATACCCGCCTTAAAATCGGCCCCTCCACAGAGGTTATTGTTTATTGATAGCATTACCCGACTGGAGTTCTGTGAATCCAATTAGGAAATGTAAAGTGCCACATGGTTGTTTTTTGCCTTCTATTTGATGATTTTTGCAACAAACAAATAATACTCCCATGAAACCCACTGTGCCGGTACTACAAAACTTTGGGATTGTTGGTGTGAAAAGACCGGTGGATCCCCAGTGGTGTTATGTGCACATTCTCTTGCAAACATAAGATGGCCTGGGAAACACAGCATTGTGGTTTATACTGGTTGCCTCACCTCAGTAGCAAGTCAGTGGCATGTTACTGCATTGTGTCCATCAAGTTGCATTTTAGCTATGCTCTGAAACATTTGAAATTAAGTACAGTACATTAACATCTGAATCTTCATTATGGGTATGTATGCTTACTTTTTACATTTTGTAATGACGAAATGTTGACACTGTAAAGTTATTAAAACTTTATTTACACTTTGATTAAAAGGCAGGTTACTACTTAAGCCTCTGGAGTATTGAAAGAGCAAAATGGAAAATTACATTTCACCCTTTTAACATTAACACAGATTCCTGAGGGCATCTATTTTTTGTTTTCAACCTATTTTTTTTCAGAGAACTTAAACAGTAAACAGAAGACTGGTTGCTCTGTAGTTCTGCTTTTCTGTCAAAATTAGATGAATTTGTGGGTGTCTGGGTAGCGCGGCAGTCTATTCCATTGCCTCTGGTTTGGTCGGGCATCTCTACAGACACAATTGGCCGTGTCTGTGGGTGGGAAGCTGGATGTGAGTATGTGTCCTGGTCACTGCACTAGTGCCTCATCTGGTTGGTCAGGGCGCCTGTTTTTTTTTTGGGGGGGGGGGGGATAGCGTGATCCTCCCACACACTACATCCCCCTGGCGAAACTCCTCACTGTCAGGTGAAAAGAAGCAGCTGGCGACTCCACATGTATCGGAGGAGGCATGTGGTAGTCTGCAGCCCTCCCTGGATCGGCAGAGGGGGTGGAGCAGTGACCAGGACGGCTCGGAAGAGTGGGGTAATTGGACGGGTACAACAGGGGAGAAATGGGGAAGAATCCAAAAAAGAAATAAAAAATAAAAAAACTTGAATTTTCTTCTTTACACCTCAACACATGTGTTGGCATACATGATGAAATATATTGGCTGGGACATGATATCAAAAATGACAATATGCTGTGTCACCTACTGAATGCTTGTTTCTTTCACAGTTATAGGAAAAAAAAACCCTGAAATATAAGCTGAAATAGTTTTCTTTCTAGGTAAAGCTATACAGACTGTAACCATTAGAATTAGTGACTGCAAAACATTTATGGTAGGGATATTCATAGAGTAGCCGCTGTGTTAAATATGATGGCAGTAGAAAGTATCAAACAGGACATTTGTTTACAGTCAAAGCATGAGGATTTAAATCTTTAGATTGGATCATCTGCATCAGTTGTGTAAGTAGACAGTGCTTAAATTGTGTAGAGACTGATAGATATCACCATTTGCAAAGATTGTTAAGGCGTCAATATATAGTATATATATATCCAACATCCATCCATCCATCCATTATCTGAACCACTTATCCCGCTCTCAGGGTCCCAGGGATGCTGGAGCCTATCCCAGCAGTCATTGGGCGGCAGGCAGGGAGACACCCTGGACAGGCTGCCAGGCCATCACAGGGCTATCTTTATCCAACATATCAAAAAAATTCACTGTCCAAGAGAGCAAACGTCAGCCAGGATGACTGTCAGAACTGCTGGTGTGCATGGGCTAGCAGTTAGCTTAGCTTAGCCTGCCCCGCTTCCACATCCTGTCAGACCGCCCTCGGTTTTTGCTCTTTGGGCGCAGCTCCGGGCAGGACCATGGTCCCTGGGCCCACCGGAGCAGCAGACCAAGCTCCCCCAGCCGATCAGTTCCATGCAGTGCTTACGGTAAAACTGGGAGAATCACTTTGGCTATCCCTGTAAAGCAACTTTAAAGTAGCATTATGAAATACTCTAATAGGAAGTGATCGCTGAGCTGGAAGTACGGTCAAGCTCCCGAGCAAAAGAACATGACAGACCTGGGACAACAGAGCCTTAGCCTCGAGCTGCTGGAGAAAAGCAGTGGTAGACATTTCTTGCAAGGGAGCTCACGTTTACAGCTCTTTTCCCCCTTATAAACACTTCAGATTACCTTATAGGAAAACTAAATTCTTTTACAACCTGGGTCTTAATTTCACATAGCCTTTTGGACATGCGACCACTACTAGACAAAGCTTGAGAACGGCATCTCATGGGGTAACTGAACGTAAGCCTGAAACTTGCTCTTTCGACAACAACAGAAAACATAATATGTCGTGCCTCAGTTAGACTGTGTACATGGTTTCAAATTACCTTTGACTTCTCTGTTGGGCTGCCTGAGTTTTGTTTATTGATGGTTATTAGTACCTACAGTAAGTATATATGCTGGCCATTCCTGCAAGTTGAACCAGAGTCGCTCAGTAATGTGATGGACCATTGAAAATATTGGACATTTTGGGTACTAACATTTAACTTGCACTTTCGTTTTTCACTTCTAAATATAGGCTTTGAATAATTGGGTTTAATTGGACTCCTTCAAGTATGTCCGATGCTCATGTACCTATGTAAAGCCGAGTCCAGCAGTGCTCTGGTATCCACGCTGTCCACCATGAAGCCAGTATGCACAATAGCAAAAACTATGAAAATAAGACCCAAGTTTAAAAAAAAAAAAAGAAAGAAAGAAAAAATCGTTCAACCTCATGTGTCATCGGTAATTCATCAAGAGCAACTGCATTCTGTGACGCTTTAGACACTGCCAATAACTTGGTTTCCAAAAACATTTCTGAGCTAATTTCCTCTCTTGCATCACATTTTCAGATTATGGTTTTTTTTGTGTTTTTTTTTGTGCCAAAACACTTTAAATTGACTTTAAGAATCCACTAACCTAAGTGGTTAGTATGCTCAGCTATGCAAATTAGATCATGTTTTTTGAAAGTGATTAGGCTAGCTGTTAAAGCAGCTGGGGGAATAAAAGCAGTGAATATTACATAAAAGGCGGTCTGTGAAATGTGGTTTCAGAGTTGACTACACTCACAATTCAGGTGTGATGGCAGCAAGACTGGTCCCGCTTAGCAGTTTTCTGGATATAAAAACATCTCATTTCTTATCTTGCCTGCCCCCTCTCCGAAGAATCCTGCTGTTTTCCTATTCCCTTTTCAATAAACAGCCCATAATTGACTTCATATCTCAGGGAGGTTTATCCCCCTGCCCTCACCCCAACACCACACACACAAATGTATGCACACGTATACACCTTAAAACACACATTAGTACTACCATTCTTGTTGAGACAATACATTCACTAATGTACATACAGGACACGTCCACCCTATAATCAGAAAACATACTTTGCCCAGCGTCCTGGAGGACCTGGTACGACAGCCAGTGTCTACTCTGGACAGCAGAGCCAGCTCAGCCCAAGACTTGTTTTTCTTGAGGAAGGGTTAAAAAGTAAATGTCATCCCTTCATCCAATTGCTTTACACCAGCGGCAGCAAAACTCAAGACAACGAACTGTGCCTGGACAAAGCCGCCTCCCTTCACATAATGTGACCTCCTGAAGAAATGGGAGGGTTAATGAGTAACTTCTTCTACAGGGCCAATGCTGAGGATGTAGGCCATGCTCTGCACTAACAAGGCTCCATAGGCGCTCCTGTCACTGACTGCAGATATCTCATGAATGTAGCTTAAGTCCTTTGATTTAAAACATACATATTGTGATGGACTGGCGGCCTGTCCAGGGTGTCTCCCCGCCTGCCGCCCAATGACTGCTGGGATAGGCTCCAGCATCCCCGCGACCCTGAGCAGGATAAGTGGTTTTGATAATGGATGGATATTCAAAACCTTGATTTAATTTTTACCTAAGTATGCAAAAAATGTTGGGTCCGCGGTGGTGCAGCGGTCTAAGCATCGGCTTTGTGTCGATGCAGTTGCCCACTGGGGACCAGGGTTCACGCCCCGGTCTCATCAGATCCGACTATGGCCGGACTCGACGAAGCAGCAATAATTGGCAACGCTGTCTTCGGGAGGGGGGCGGAGTCGGCTTGTGTTCATCACATGAATGTGCCTTTGTGTATGTCGGAAAAAGCAGTGGTTCGGCCTGGATTTGCCTTGTCATGAAAGTGGCGAGGCGTCTCCTTCGAGACTGCCGGCCGGAGAGATGCAGTTGGCGAACGCATGTAGTACGAGTGTGGGTGTTTGAACTAAAATAGGGATCGATTGGCCACTAAATTGGGAGAAAATGGGAAAAATCAGAAATAAAAAAAAAAGTATGCAAAAAATTTGTCACCTTGCTTACTATTCACCAATGATGGAGACCATTCTTCTGATTTTCCATCATCCACAAATGGGCACAGTCCAATATCTCTTCCATTTTTTTCTGAGTTAGACACATGCATGAAAAGAAGAAAAATCAAATTTTGGCCAAGTAAAAGAGAGAAAAAAGATAGCCGTCTTAGTGACAGTCTTATAGTCCACTTGGCTATCAGCAGTGAAACCCAGCCCTCACAGTTCTTTCAGCACTTAACAGTTCATACTACCTCACTCTAGTTTGTAATACAATTTAAATGTTGGGGAATTGTCGATAGCAAACAAGTGAATCAAAAACAGATATAACAGATTTATTCACATAACTGCTTTTATTCTGCAAACATCTCCTCCTCTGATTGAATTTTGGCAAATGTTATTTTTTGCTCTGCGTTGCTGCGCACGTTTCTACACTGCCGCTAATCCGCTTTGTTAATTCATCCAGGAATCAATATACTGTGCTTTCATGTCAAGTTAACATGAGCACAGCGTCTCCCGTGCCGTTTCTCCTCTCGCCCCGGATCCAAACGCAGGGCTTTTTAGTCTCCATCACCGGCTGCAGAGAACCGGCTAACCCAGCTCTGTATGCTCTGGGGGAAAGGTGGGCGGGTGTGTTTGGTGGGTGTGTATCAGCCGTGGAAGACGGGATTTCTGAGTTTGAAGTTCTCTCCTTTGAATTTTAAGCATTCCAGTGCAGCACCTTTGATAAAGCAAGCACTATGGGTACTCACAAAACAGATGTTTGTCTGTCAGGTCTAGAAAAAAACATTAGCGACTTAAGCTAAATTAGCAAAGTAGCATGGTTACGGGTCAGGTAAACAAATGTATTCACATTTCAAATCATAAACCAATTAACATACAGATGTTTTATTAAAGAAAAGATCACATCAATTTAGAAAGGGAATGTACTCATACTGTGTAATTTAAATTAATGTTAAAAGCAGGCTGTTAGCAATACGGTATATTCAGCTTTCCCGGTCCATGATGCCGGAGCGTAGTATCTGGTAGAGTAGTAAATAGTATAGCCGTGATTGAAAAAAAAAAACAATTCCATCCATCCATCCATTATTCAAACCACTTATCCTGCACTCAGGGTCGTGGGGATGCTGGAGCCAGCAGTCATTGGACAGCAGGCGGGGAGACACCCTGGACAGGCCTATTTTCCGAGCCGTCTTGGTCGCTGCTCCACTCCCTCTGCCGATCCGGGGAGGGCTGCAGACTACCACATGCCTCCTCCGATACACGTGGAGTCGCCAGCCGCTTCTTTTCACCTGACTGCGAGGAGTTTTGCCAGGGGGACATAGCGCGTGGGAGGATCATGCTATCCCCCCCCCAGTTCCCCCTCCCCCCCGAACAGGCGCCCCGACTGACTAAAGGAGGTGCTAGTGCAGCGACCAGGACACATACCCACATCCAGCTTCCCACCCGCAGACACAGCCAATTGTGTCTGTAGGGACGCCCGACCAAGCCGGAGGTAACACGGGGATTCGAACCGGTGATCCCCATGTTGGAAGGCAATGGAATTGACTGCTACTCTACCCGGACGCCCATGATTGAAAAATCTTACCTTGAGATTCAAACTTGAAGGGGACAATCCACTGCTTTATTGCTGGTAGGAGGCCAAAAATCCTGGCTTTGGTAGTTAAATGGGATGCAGCATAACCCGATAAAAAGATGGTGTAGGCTGGTTCTCCATACCTGTCAGCGGTTCATGTGTCTGCACAGGGTGCCCAAATATTACAGTTCTATTAATAACACCGGTGTTACTGATGACACTGATCTGAACGTCATTCTCAATAAGATGCTCCGGAAATGTGTGTATGGTTTGTGTTACATTGACCTTTAATTCACCTTTCTCTGCCCTTCCTCTTCCTGCATCACAAATTCTCCTCACGCAGATGATCCAGAGGCTATCTGGAGTTCCCCTTACATACATGTTAATGTTGTCAGTTGCCAATCACAGAAACCTTTGTGTTCCTACACTGCTTACCGCTCTGAAAGCTTTCTGAAAGGGACGTTGTGGGTTGATGAATGGAAGGAGTGGTACTTTATTCAGTGTCGGTTTTGGAGGGAGAAATGCGTCCACGTCACTACCTTGGCAAAGTGAGCGAGCAGTTTTTGTCCTACCCTTAAGGTAGCGTTTAAGCACTGTGATGCACCAGTACCGATCAATACCTGAATGATTGTGCTTTTCCTGACACACACACACACACACACAGAGTGTGGGTCCTCACGTCTCAGTACTATAATAATACTATCACAGCATGGAAAGTCTTTCTAATCGGCTTCGGTCTCTGTTTTTCCAACAACTGACAGACTATTTTTCTTTTCTTAGGGAGATAAACTGCGTGCACATCAACCTTCACTGAACCATTCCCAGCTGAGAGTTTCTGTAAAATGGTGGCTGCTCGTGCAGCTATCTGCCAGCTTGTGCATTATTTTCTTTATGAAATGAGAAGAAATAAGTGGGGGGGGGGGGAGATGCTACAGGTCCCGAGAAAGATCCAGAAACCCATCTTGTGTATGGGCGTCAGACTTAACAGTGTGAACAGGACACTCCAGCAATTCCGTCACGACGAAGGAGTCACCCACGCCCTATGGGTTGCATTTAGGGGTGCGCGTTCAAAGGGTTTTTCTTGTCTGTCGTGCACTTAAAGCAAGGAGAGAGTAATTGATGCTCGCTGTGCTCAACAGACCTTGCAAGATAGGGAATCTCGCAACCTCAAGAGTTTTTGGGGGGCTTAACTATCTCGGAAATGTTTTTCCTCTGCTTTGATATTGTTGCAGAGGACATGTTGCATAACCAAGATGTGGAGGAAACTAGCAGCCTGCAGAATTTATATTTTGCTTATAGCTGATAAATTTCTTGGTCTAACGTACTTGAAATAACAGTTTCATCTTGTGCGTGCATGCTGAGAGGTACTAACTCTCAAACGCCGTCTGTTGACGTTATTCCCCGGCAGCTGAGAAGACCTGTCCGGTGCCAATAATGGCATCAGTTGCTGAATTCATTAAACCTCAAATATGCTCGAATCCCTGCGTTACCTCCGGCTTGGTCGGGCGTCCCTACAGACACAATTGGCCGTGTCTGCGAGTGGGAAGCCGGATGTGGGTATGTGTCCTGGTCGCTGGACTAGCGCCTCCTCTGGTCAGTCGGCTAGCCTGTTCAGAGGGGGGGGACTGGGGGGAATAGCATAATCCTCCCACACACTACCTCCCCCTGGTGAAACTCCTCACTGCCAGGTGAAAAGAGGCGGCTGGCGACGCCACACGTATCGGAGGAGGCGTGTGGTAGTCTGCAGCCCTCCCTGGATTGGCAGAGGGGGTGGAGCAGCAACCGGGACGGCTCGGAAGAGTGGTGTAATTGGCCAGGTACAACTGGGGAGAAAAGGGGGTGGGGGGGGGAATCCAAAACACTGACAATTTATCTGCGAATCTTTTTAGGGGGATCCCTTATTCATATATATACAGTGCTGCTTGAAAGTATGTGAACTCCTTGAGCAGTTTAGATTTTTCTGTTGTTTTACCATGATTTTCTTATTCTATCATCACCAGTTTTTATGTATGAAATGTCCGATATATGTTTATCAGTTGCAGGTACTTGTTTAGTGGGACTTGTTTAAGTAGCCCAAAAACTACATGAAACATGGAATTAGTGTATGTGCAAAAGTAAGTGAACCCCCAGCTGCATTGGTTAAGTCAAGCAGGTAACAGACTCAGGTGAAACACATTTGGGTGCTTAATTAATCATTTAAGCAGACCAATGACATGAGACATCTTTGGGAAAGGGTTTGGCCTGCACTAATTAAAAGAGAGAGGAAACCAACCAAACCACTGTGGTCCCATACAAATCAACAATGCCGAGAGCAAAGGAGATATCCGAGGACATGAAGAAGAGGGTAGTGATAGCCCATCAGTCTGGGGAGGGATATAAGACCATCTCCAAAAGATTCCAGCTCCATCCATCCACTATAAGACAAATAATTTACAAATGGAGGGCCTTCAACATGACAGCAACTCTGCCTAGAAGTGAACGCTCATCAAAGCTATCACCCAGAAGCACCAGAAAAATAATAAATCAGGTAAAGGCCAACCCACACATCACCTCTAGAGAGTTGCAGACCTCTCTGGTAGCATCTGGGACAAATGTGCATGCGTCTACAATCAGACGAAAATTGAATAGCCATGACATTCATGGGAGGGTTGCTAGAAGGAAGCCTCTGCTCTCAAAAAAGAACAAAGCTTCCCATTTCAACTTTGCCAGAGAGCACTTGGACAAACCAGAGACCTTCTGGAAGTCCATTCTCTGAACAGACGAGTCCAAAATAGAATTATTTGGTCACAATCAAAACCAACATGTTTGGAGAAAAGCCAACACTGCATATGAAGAAAAGAACCTCCTCCCAACAGTGAAGCATGGTGGTGCAAATGTGAAGGTCTGGGGCCGCTTTTCTGCTTCTGGACCTGGACGACTCCATATTATCCAAGGAACCATGAATTCTCCGGCATATCAACAAATTCTTGACCAGAATCTCCTGCCATCAGTCAGGGAGTTGAAGCTGGGACGAAAATGGATTATGCAACAAGACAATGACCCAAAGCATTCCAGCAAAACTACAAAGGCATGGCTTCAGAGAAAGAGGATTCGTACTCTGGATAGGCCCAGTCAAAGTCCGGATCTTAATTCAATTGAAATGTTGTGGCGAGACCTGAAGAAGTTGGTACATACCAGATGTCCCTCCAACCTCTCTCAACTGGCTGAGTTCTGCAAGGAGGAGTGGGCAAAAAGCCCCATAAGCAGATGCAAGAGACTGGTTAGTGGTTACAGAAGACGTTTGGTTGAAGTAATGGCTGCAAAAGGAGGAGCCACAAGCTACTAATACAAGGGTTCACATACTTTTGCACATGTTAAATTTCAGTTTTTGTGAAATAAACCACCTTTGTTGAATTAAATAATGAAAATATATCTCTTTTTGTGTGTGTGTCCATTATTTGGAAGGTGTGCTTTACAAATTGGGATTTGGATGTATGCGTAATAAGCTTATTTTAATGTTTTTTACAAAAACAGTGACCATGTCTGGAGGGTTCACAAACTTTCAAGCAGCACTGTATGTATTATTGTGACTGGGTAACACAGGGCTCTCTGCAAGTTGAGAGTCATCGTGGTTAACGTCCTCTCTTTTCGTGTGCAGTCTTGAAGATGTCTTGCATCAGAAGAAAGTGGAAAAAAAAGATTGATGCTAATGTGTTTGACACTATCCAACATATTTTCTGTGGTTTGGATTTTTTTTTTTTTTTTTTTGCAGGGCGAAAAATTTATCGCTCTTACATTGCAAAAAGTTTAAGAAAGGAGTCACTGGAGTGGCAAGATTAGTTGCGAAGTCTTCGATATCGCTGTTGCGTTATTCAGGTCCTCGGCTGCTTGGCGGACTATCAGTCTCCCCAGACCACCCTGGAATATTTCACAAAACCCCATGTCTGACTTTCACCAAATCTCGAGACACACGGAGCATGACTCCTCTCGCAGCAATTTTCAGGGAATTTTTCTGGATTAAACTCCTTGTCCCAGTATCGCTGGCGGCTGCTGTTGACATAATGTACGACACTACACAACAAGGCCCTGGTTTGTCTCCGGCTGTCAGCGCTTATCTCAAGAGACGAAGCCGGGGTCAAAGAATGTAACCGCCACGGAGAAATGATGGGGATCCTACAGCCGATGTCTAGCTGTGTGTGTGTGTGTGTGTGTGTGTGGGGGGGGGGGGGGGGGGGGGTCAGAGAGAGAGACTTAAATCTGCCAGAATTTGAGATTGACAGTGCAGTACATTAACACATATTCTGATGGCTTGTGGAAATACCTCGTCTTCATTGCTAAAATACGTCATTAATTGCTTGCAAATGAGGGGGAATATGCACTTTCATGACATCTCTCGCTTTTTTTCGTGCTTACATATTTTCAGGCGAGCTGAGGTAAAGGACCAGCTGGGGAGGGATGAGCAATGATAAATCTTTGGGTATTTTATTCAGTATATTCAGTAATTTATCCGTCTCCCTTTCTCCCCGTGTCCCTGTCTCTCCTGTTCTCTCCAGGCTGCACATCCTGCACCCTGAGGGGCTTAAGTAGAAGTCCTGAGAGGCTTTGAAGGTTGCGTGTGTGTGTTTGTGTGTGTGTGTGTGTGTGGAGGGGGGGAGCATTACACTTGTCAACATGTAGGCCTTCACGCATCACAGAACTCCAGCCATCAGAGCACAGAGGCCATTGCACGAACGATGACTTACTCTTGTCGGGGATGCTGATGCAACCTGAGGGGGAACGAGAGAAAAATTAATTGTCGAAAAGAGACGGGGTGAGGGGCAGTGAAAGAGATGCAGAGTTTGCAGGAAACTAGATAATTAAAATCAAAACATGGTGCAATATTTGCAAACAAGGCTGCACACTTATACTCAGGCCTTCTACAGTTCATATATGACAGGAAGTATATGCAATGCATATTGTACCATGGGTGGCTCACATTGATTGATTTTCTTTGAAGCTTTGATTTTTGTTTCACTGATTAGGAATTAATTTGTACTTGTAATAATTTTAATATATGTTAAACGGTAAAATCAAGCAGTGCTATTATGTTCAACGCTCACTGTACCACATACTGTTTTAACCAGTGCAGTGTTCAGTCTTTGGTTGAAGAACACAGAATGATATAGCGGGTGTCCCCCTCACACACACACACACACACACTTTTTCTCCCCAATTTTACCTGGCCAATCACCCTGCTCTCCAAGCCGTCCCGGTCGCTGCTCCATCCCCTCTGCCGATCCAGGGAGGGCTGCAGACTACCACATGTCTCTTCCGATACATGTGGAGTTGCCAGCTGCTTCTTTTCACCTGACAGTGAGGAGTTTCACCAGGGGGACGTAGCATGTGGGAGGATCACACTATTCCCCCCAGTCCCCCCCACCCCACCGAACAGGTGCCCTGACCGACCAGAGGAGGCGCTAGTGCAGTGACCATGACACATACCCACATCCGGCTTCCCACCTGCAGACACGGCCGATTGTGTCTGTAGGGACGCCTGACCAAGCCAGAGGTAACACGGGGATTCGAACCGGCATTCCCCGTGTTGATAGGCAACAGAATAGACCGCTATACTACCCTGACACCCGTAGACGGTGTTTTTGAATAAGAAGACCAGATTTTACTGTTGTGTGGAGCAGGTACTCAGATTGATTCAAAAGCAGTTGTTTCCTTCATAAGCTAGCATAAGCTAGCTTGCGTTGCGTTCCACTTAAAATATTTTACTGGTATGTCGTGTTTTTGTGTTCATTTACCAGTTGGACTAATCCTGAAGGCCATACTCATCCTCTCAAACTCCTCTTCAAATGTGAGCTGTATGAGAGATCCAGCTATCTTTCGGTTTGTTTTTTTCTTCTGTATTTTCAGTATCCCGGTAACGTGGTTATGTTACTGTAGAAACTATTCTTCTGAAAACGAGAAGAGGATTTGAATCCTTTCCATCCTTTTGATTCAAGTCAGCTTTTCCTAACATCTCAGGTGTGCTTATCGATGAGATGAGCTCAACGTGTACAGGCTGCACGAGACACTTATCGGGGTATACATGTGAACTTGCAGCCCTGGAAACAGACTTTTCTTAGCGCTGGTTCTGTAATGTGTCAGACTAGCCGAGGCCTTCCTGCTGCACTGCAGCACGCCCACACGTGCCACACACTCCTGTTGATAACAGAGCAGCCGGGAAGCTTTCTAGCATCGATTAAACGCGGGAGCTTGCTGGCTTTGCAGTTGTGCGCTTTATTTGCCCATCACTCGACTGGCAAAGAACATTTTAGACAATGCACTGTGAGAAATTAGACATTGCGAATTAGTATTGACTGTTTGAAAGATGCGGTTCTCGGGCTGGTTATGGCGTATCCCCCATGGTTATTTTGTGTGCAGTCATTTGGGCCGGGGTAGCTCGGTTTTGTTAATGGCTTCTTCAACACTCAGCTAACATAGTCCCGAAGCTGTCAATGCTAGCCTTGTTAGAGTAGCTTTAAATGTGGCACAGCAAAGCGCCATTGTCTAGCTTCCTGAATCGTTTCATTGTGAACGATAGCGGCGGTCTCCTGGAACAACATTTTGGTTGTGTTAAGACTATATGGCCACCCAAAGGGTGTCCCCTAATGCTCATAATACTTACATATACAGCAAGTGTACCATTTTCCTCTTATTCTCTTCCGTCTCTGCAGCTGTTCAAAAACCGGGCAGTAAAACAAGTCTGCACCATCTATCATCAGAAGTGTTAGAAAGCCCCCAGACACATCGATGGATTAACACTATAAAATCATCGCTATGACCAAGCAGACCTAGCAAAAAGACAATGAAAATTGGATTTCTCGAGGCATTTGGGAAATGTTTGGGAATCTATGTGCTCTGGTCCAGTGTTGCCAGATTAGAGTGATATTTTCCAGCCAAATCACAGCTCAAAACCTGCCCAAACTCATAAAAATATGACTTTGGCAATTGCATTATTGGCAGATAAGTTAGGAAAACCACACGGATGTGTATCTGTGAACCAGGCTTCCTATCTTCCACAAATAACTAAGAATGGGAGAATTGCAAACCGTAAATAAAAAGCAAAGAGAAGAAAAGCTGGCAACTCATGTCAGTTTGAGTTGACAGACTCTGTTGTTAATAGTCTCATAGTGGCACTTGCCAGTTACAGTTGTCCCTGATAGTCTGTTAGGATTTGTTGGGGAGAAGGTGTCTTGCCTTGTTTGCGACTAGCCGATATCCAGTGAGTGACAAGCACAGCACGTTATTTGTGGGTTGGGTTGCCTTTTTTTGATTTTTCTTTTACCCCCCTTTTTCTCCCAATTGTACTTGGCCAATTACCCCACTCTTCCGAGCCGTTCCGGTCACTGCTCTACCCCCTCTGCTGATCCAGGGAGGGCCACATGCCTCCTCCCATACATGTGGAGTCGCCAGCCTTTTCTTTTCACCTGACAGTGAGGAGTTTTGCCAGGGGAACGTAGTGTGTGGGAGGATCATGCTATTCCCCTCAGTCCCCCCCCCCCCCCCCCCGACCAGAGGAGGCACTAGTGCAGCAACCAGGACACACCCACATCTGTCTTCCCACCCGCAGACGCAGCCAATTGTGTCTGTAGGGATGCTCGACCAAGCCGGAGGTAACATGGGGATTCAAACCGGCGATCCCTGTATTGGTAGGCAACAGAGTAGACCGCTGTGCCAACCAGATGTTTGGGTTGCCTTTTTTAAGCAATGATCACACTGAATAATGGTTTCCAGTCATGACACCTACTCTGTTGGTATTAATTCCTATCAAATTTTGAATCTGCAGGTCTGTTGTTGGTAAAGCCAAAAATGTAAGCTGCTCTTCCATGAGCATCAGCTCCCAAAAGTTTCACAAATTCTAAATATGTGCTAATGAACCTTTTGGACTGGGTCTTAACACACATGCAACAGCTTATTCACTTATTGGTTTCAAAGTAGAGAGAATGAAGAGACTTTCCTTTCCTCTATCAAATCTTGTTTTAAGTATGATGCTAGCACAGTTTTAATGGCTGCCATGCACTTGATCCTGTGTATTTTAATGTTCCCATGTTATATATCAGACAAATCCTTCATTAACTGAAGTAAAACAGGCAACATAAGTTGGTATCTTGAGTTCACAACATTTGGGGTCACCTTTGTTAGACTCCTGTTGGTCTTTGGCTCATTTTGGCTCATTTTGGCTACAGAAAACGATATTACACAAGGCAAGCATTGGATCTTGTGCATATTCATTGTGGCATGGTCTTTTAGATCATTTGCTTGTACTCTGATGTCAGTGTTTTAAATTATGCAACACACATTTGAGTCATTTCTCGCAACAGGCTTGACCCAGTTTTTAACCACACCAGGCAACAGCCGGCTCATCGGGAGCAGCCAGGGGTTAGGTGTCTTGCTCAAGAACACCTCCACATTCTTGCCTGAAGGAGCCGAGGATCGAACCGGCAACCCTGCAGTTGCTGGCTGACCTGCTCTGCCTCCTGAGCTACTGCCACCTCTGTAAATAAATATTCTGTACCAACACAACGACGTTTGTTTGTTACTTCATGAGACGAAAGTTGGGAAATCAGCTACTGCCCTACAATGTCTTCAACCCACCAACTGAGTTGATTGTAGTCTGAATGTCATGTAGGTTGCTGGGAACAGTTGAACTCTACGTGTAAATGTGAGGCATTAGGCATCCGGGTAGCGTGGCGGTCTATTCTGTTGCCTACCAACACGCGGATCGTGTTCACGCGGTTTGAATCCTCGTGTTACCCCTGACTTGGTCAGGCATCCCTACAGACACAATTGGCCTTGTCTGCAGGTGAGAAGCCGGATGTAGGTATGTGTCCTGGTTGCTGCACTAGTGCCTCCTCTGGTCGGTCAGTCGGGGCACCTGTTCAGGAGGGAGGGGAAACTGGGGGGAATAGCATGATCCTCCCACACGCTACGTCCTCCTGGTGAAACTCCTCACTGTCAGGTGAAGAGAAGCGGCTGGCAACTCCACATGTATTGGAGGAGGCATATGGTAGTCTGCAGTCCTCCCTGGATCAGCAGAGGGGGTGGAGCAGTTACCCGGACAGCTCGGAGATGGGGGGTAATTGGCCAAGTGCAATTGGAGAGAAAAAAGGGGGGAAAATTCCCCTCCCCCCCAAAAAGTGAGGTATTAATTGTAAAAGCGCTTTGACTGTCTGAAGCAGCTAGAAAAGCACTATTTGAAATGCAGTTCATTTACAGACCGTAGTTACACCAGTATAGGGAAAATAGCAGGTACAAAACTCTTGTTGACTGTTTCTGGCTGGCAATGTGGTGGCCTGAGTCTGGTTGAATGGCTCAACAGAGAAAGAATGGAGATATAAACCAAACTTACCAAGTATCACCCCTCCTTCATCTCTAACCAGACCTGATTAGCGATGGGTCGTGTCAATGTCATGCCAATCACATATTTTACAAATTTGAGCGAACAGTTTAAAAACGTGGTAAAAGTTTATGTTTTTAACCTTAATATATGTTGATTACTGTTGAAAAGCAGGACCTCCCTTCTTCAACCTGCTCAGGTTTGCGGAGTGGCCAGATAACTCAAAGACAAACCATACTGGTGTCATGGTGCGGTAACAGCAACCTTGACCTCTAACCTCTCAACTAGTGGGAGAAGAAAAAACATTCTTTCCCATAGGGGGGGGGGGTAACACATCTGAATCAAATCATATGCATATAATCCCTGTGTGCCAGCCAGAGAAAACAGAGAATAGCGACGTCTTGATGCATGCTCAATAAACCAGGTAAGAAAATCAAAACAGGTTGAATCAGTTCATCTAGATACAGTGTTTACTGACAGACAGCTGGATAGCTCAGTCGGTAAGAACGTCAGCTTTCCATGCCGGACATTGGGGGTTCAAACTCCGGTTGGGACAAGTATCCAGTGAGAGTCCGTGGCTTACACTCCTAATGCTATACAAGCCAGCTACCTCGGATATGAGTGAGAGAAGGTCACGTACCTGGGGGGAGAGGTCTAAGAGTACATCTGTCACCATCTTCCAATGCTGTGATTGCAACTATTCCCCAATCCTCTGTGAATAGTACACATGGCCATCGACACTATAGTGCAGCGGTCGGGAACCTATGGCTCGCGAGCCATATATGGCTCTTCCGGTGACGGCATATGGCTCCCAGACAATTTTGAGTTGAAAATTATTTTTTTTTCAAAAAAATCAGTTTGGAACTGATTTTAAAATACTTGTGATATTTCTTAATAATACTGTGTCATTTTAAAGTAAACAGAAATTAGTTTTGAAGATAAATTTCACGGGTCACCCGTGGGTCGGGTCGGGAACCAATGGCTCGCGAGCATGTCCGGGTCATTGTAAAGGTGAAGAAATCAATTTTATCAGATAGCCAACTAGTTTATCCGCTTCAACCCTTGTAACGGAAAAGATGGCGAAAAGAAAAAAAGACGATGATTACTGTGCATTCCAGGCTGCGTGGACAGAGGAATTTGCATTTGTGGAGAGAGCAGGATCTGCGGTATGTCTAATATGCAATGATAAAATTGCATCGATGAAACGGTCAAATATAAAGCGGCACTTCGATACGCACCATGCTTCATTTGCATCGAAATATCCAGCGGGGGACGGCAGGAAAAGGGCATGCGAGGAGCTACAGCGGAGAGTGCAGACGAGTCAGCAGCAACTACGTGTGTGGACCAAGCAAGGGGACGGGAATTCCGCTAGCTTTGCGGGGGCTTTGGCAATAGTAAGGAATGGAAAGTCATTCACATATGGCGAGTATGCCAAAACATTCATGCTTGATGTGGCCAATGAACTGTTTGATGACTTCCCAAATAAAGACAAGATAATCAAACGAATAAAAGACATGCCCCTGTCAGCAAGAACTGTGCACGATCGTAGCATCATGATGGCAAATCAAGTCGAGGAAACACAAATTAAGGACATAAACGCCGGGACATACTTTTCTCTCGCGTTAGATGAGTCAACAGACGTTAGCCATCTATCTCAGTGCAGTATCATTGCCAGGTATGCTGCAGGTGACACACTGCGTGAGGAAAGCTTGGCTGTTTTGCCAATGAAAGGGACAACAAGAGGAGAGGATTTATTCATGTCTTTCATGGAGTTTGCTAAAGAAAAAAAACTACCGATGGATAAACTTATTTCTGTCTGTACTGATGGTGCACCCTGTATGTTGGGGAAGAACAAAGGATTTGTAGCGCTTCTCCGTGAACATGAAAAGAGAGCCATCCTAAGTTTTCATTGCATCCTGCACCAGGAGGCGCTTTGCGCTCAGACGTGTGGCCAGGAGCTTGGCGAGGTGATGTCTCTGGTCATTCGAGTGGTCAACTTTATTGTTGCCCGAGCTTTAAATGATCGCCAGTTTAAAGCTCTGTTAGAAGAAGTTGGGAATCATTATCCCGGTCTGCTTTTACACCGCAACGTGCGTTGGTTGTCAAGGGGGAAGGTGCTCAGCCGTTTTGCAGCTTGCCTGAGTGAAATCCGGACTTTTCTTGAAATGAAAGGCGTCAAGCATCCTGAGCTAGACAACACTGACTGGCTCCTGCAGTTTCACTATCTCGTGGACATAACTGGCCATCTGAACCAGCTCAATGTGAAAATGCAAGGTATTGGAAATACAATCTCATCCCTTCAACAAGCAGTGTTTGCATTTGAAAGCAAGCTGGAAGTCTTTCTCAGGGACATTGAAACAGGTCGTCTTCTGCACTTTGAAAGACTGCAACAATTTAGAGATGCATGCTTAGCAAGTGACTCCACTCAACATCTGGATCTCCAGCAGCTAGCTGGCTTTACGTTCAATCTCCTGCAGTCATTCAAAGCACGTTTTGGAGAATTTCGTGCGCGCACTGGTCTTTTCAAGTTCATCACTCATCCACATGAGTGTGCAGTGGACAAAATCGACCTGACATGCATCCCCGGGGTCTCTATCGGAGACTTTGAGCTGGAAGTTGCTGACCTGAAGGCATCAGACATGTGGATGAGTAAGTTCAAGTCACTTAATGGAGAGTTGGAAAGTCTTGCGCGACAGCGAGCAGAGCTGGCGAGGGAACACAAGTGGACAGAAATTAAAAATCTTCAACCTGAAGACCAGCTGATTCTTAAAACTTGGAACAAGCTTCCTGTGACATACCACACAATGCAGCGTGTGAGTATTGCCGTATTGACCATGTTTGGCTCTACATATGCATGTGAACAGTCTTTCTCGCATATGAGGAACATTAAGACCAACCTACGCTCACGTTTAACTGATGGAAGCCTCAACGCCTGCATGAAGCTCAACCTCACCACGTATGAACCAGACTACAAGGCCATCAGCAAAACCATGCAGCACCAGAAGTCGCATTAAAAGTAAGACATATTTAATTTATTATACGTTAAAAATACTATATGGCTCTCAATGAAATATATTTAGAAATATTTGGCTTTTATGGCTCTCCCAGTCAAAAAGGTTCCCGACCCCTGCTCTAGTGAATGGTCATGCCCATATTTGCACATGAAACTAGTGTTTGGTTTCGGTCGTTATGCAGCTGTATTGTACGGCATTGTTTATAAGGGGTGGGGGTACCTGCAGTCAGTTTAGACTGAAGATGTCACTTAGTTGAGTGATGAAACATGTCTGTCTATAAACGTTGTATACAGATGAGCTAAAGAATATCAACATTTGCCAGATTGAAGGTTAAGCTGTATGAGTATGCCTTATAGAAGGCGGAAGCATTTTGCCTCTCACTGTGCCTACTCTTATGGTTGCTTATGTAAAGAACGAATTGGAATGACTTGTTGCAGTGCCGAACACCACCCACAAGAGCATGTTTCCTCACTGGAGGGGAGGCGGAGAGCTGCAGTTTTATGCAGCGAGGAACCACTTCTTCACATAGTCAAATGATGAGACGTAATAGCAAACTACAATTTCAGGCAAACCACTGTGAACTAAAAAAAACTCATTCTGACTGCTTATTATTATTATTCTTTCGGCTTGCTCCCTGTTCTGACTGCAAATTACATACCGTAAATTGGCAAATGTTGGCTGTTGGTAGGCATTTAGCATGCCACTCCAATATATAGACATAGAAGTACACAAAGACAGACACAGAAAACACATACACTCTTCATCACTTCTCTAAAGGCAGGCCGCTAACCCGACTGCTCACACATTCTGTCGAGGCGTGGATGGTCAAACTGCCACGCAGACGAAACCGATCCATTTGGAGTGACACTTTATGCGTGTGTGCATGTGTTTATCAACCAGTGTGCACTCATGCGCTTACATGTACATGTATGAGAGAAACATAGAGAAAGAAAGTACAGGGGGCATTAAACCAGAGGGCCCGGGTGCATCCAGGTAGCGTGGCGGTCTATTCTGTTGCCTACCAACACAGAGATTGCCGGATCGAATCCCCGCATTACCTCCGGCTTGGTCAGGCGTCCCTATAGACACAATTGGCCGTGTCTGTAGGTGGGAAGCCGGATGTGGGTGTGTGTCCTGGTCGCTGCACTGATGCCTCCTCTGGTCAGTTGAGGCTCCTGTTCGGGTGGGAGGGGGACAGGGGGGAATAGCGTCATCCTCCCACGCACAATATCCCCCTGTTGAAACTCCTCAGTGTCAGGTGAAAAGAAGCAGCTGGCGTACTCCACATGTATCGGAGGAGGCATGTGGTAGTCTGCAGCCTTCCTCACATCGGCAGAGGGGGTGAAGCAGTGACCAGCACGGCTCGGAAGAGTGGGGTAATTGGCTGAATACAATTGGGGGGGGGGGGGATCCACATTAAAAAAAAAACCCAGAGGGCCCAGGCTCACGTCAGCGGCAAATCAGCTAAATCCACAGCGGTGTAAGGAGACAACTGTGGCTTTGTACACACTGTGAGGTAATCTGGATTTGACTATGATACAACAAGTGACAACACCTGCTCTCTGGCCTCAAACACTACTCTTAGCTTTTACTCTCTCTCTCGCTCGCTCGCTCGCTCGCTCTTCTCTCCGTCTTGGCTTAATACTGTGGGGTTCTTGCTAGATCTAACACATAAGCGCTCGGGTGTGGCGACGTCCTGTAAATGTTTGCACGTCTAAAATTCATATTTACAGTCTTCTGCTCCTCCAACGTCACGTTATCAGTCATTCTTTGTCGCTGCCCGAGTTGGACTCCTCATGTATAACAGTATTTGTTTTGTTTTTACAGTCCCTGTCCCATTTCTAACCGGGTTGTCCTGCTTTTTTTTTTTTTTTTTTTTTGTGGTGTCCCTTAACCTATCCAGTGTTTGTTACTCAGCAGCAGTCTTAATTACTCTTAGTATAATTTCTGGTGCGACTTGGACTTTTAACTCACAGAGTAAGTTTACACGTACACTGTTGTCTTGATAACAGCTTCACCCCTCATTAAGTTGCTATTGCATCCTCATACCCCTGCCATTCATATTATCCTACTCATTTTTCAATTTATTTCTTACTCTCTTTGGACGCATTGCATCGAATAGATGCAATGCATCATTGTACCCCAGTCGGTTATATTTATTTATTTTTATTGTTTTGTACTCCCTTGCTCCCTCATGTTAGGCATTCAACTGTATAATGTTGTATTATTTCTGTTTCACACGAGTAACTGATCAAATCAGATTGCATGTGCAAAGCTACTTTAACAGTAAAACAGTTTCTAATTTTCATATTAGCACATCCAAGCTATCTTAATTTCCTGGTTTCTTAAGTTTCTCGTAGTTGGAACAAGGGATTGTCTAGTTAATACTCTGACCTAAAAGTCATGTAATTCTGCTGAGGATGGTTTTAATGCACTCACCCCAAACCACTGATTACACTCCTGGAGTTAAGCTTGGTGCGGAATACATGGCCTTCTCCAACTTTTTTCAAGGAATGTATTTGTCATGGCCAAACCCCATGTGATAAGTGCAGTACTCAAGGATAGATTCCACTGTGTTGCAGCCTTAAAACCGCTCAAGTGTAAGCCATACACTGTATGCAATTAACTATATATATATATATATATATATATATATATATATATAATAATTTTAAAAAACAATATAAAAATATAGAAAATTATATAAAAAATAAACAAAATGAAAATTTTATTTTATATATATATATAATATTTAGATTTTTTTTTATCGGTATAACATATCTCACTTAAGACTCTTAAAGAACTGAAAGAGGATTTTTATCACTCTGCCATGTAATCTTGGCAGTATACGCAAAAATTCCTGTCCGTGTAGCAGCGTAGTATAAATTCACTCACTTTCCATATTCTCAACTTTAACATGGTACACACTGGAAATGCTGCATAGTCAATTTGTGTCACACATACTAGTTAGCACGCTGTTAAAAAAAAGAAACAGATTTAAGGGCAATATGTGGAAGACCCGGTGTCCCATTAGACCAAGGAAGTTGTGAGTAACCTGTGTGTTTAAGCAAAAGCCCGCCCAAAATCTCACATCACATGCGTCAAATAAGACAGAATCTGTGTAGAAAAAGTACAAATATTCATAATAAACCCACCTAACTTGCATGTAATTTGTGCATTCCTGAGTCCTTGCACCACTGCCTGCATCTCCTCTTTGTGTTACCATGGGCTGAACCCAGCACAACACGAGAGCATTTTAGTGATGTGATGCTAAATGCTTCCTCATACAGACACTAACACACACCCACGCACCGCCAGAACAGGCAGAGGCATACTATTGCAACATCTCCAAGAAAATGGCTGGAGGATCTGATAGCTGGATGGTTTATGAGTCTGGTCCACTTTCATGCACGTCTCTCTTCCACAGTCTCCTTTTTTTTTTTGCGTTGCGGTGATTGTACATTATGTAATGCCATAAATAAGCAACCGAAGATCTCCCTCCCACCCATCCTTTATCATTACTGTGTCCAGCGAGAGCGCTCGCTGGGGATGCGGTGTGGATGGGTCGGTTTCTCAAGGCGGACCATCTACTGAAGAATCCCTGACTTCTCGGGCGTGATTACGGTCCATTTCGTAAACCATTTGATTGTCCCCTCATTACATGATCGTAGCGTCCCGCCTGTTACGTGAGCAGCATTAGGGGGTCCAGCTAAGTGAGGTCTGTACATGAGGGGATAGTCTGTTTTGGTTAGATATGATCACCCCCGCCTTTTTGTCTGTATTTTTTGGCATGCCGATATCTCTGTTTCACAGTCTTGACTCATCGTAGTCTAACCATGCTTTCCTTTCATAACGAACTCCAGAGGTGGGAATCTCTCACGGGGAGACTTTTTGGAGAGGCACCTGCACCAAAATTGATTTGATGTGTTAGGTTGTGTGTCCTTACTGGGAACAGCTAGGGTCCCTATAGATTCTGTTTAAAAGCTCGTGGACAGACTGTTTGCCTGGGGGATAACATGTTGCCTGGCAGATGTTGTAACAGCATCATAACCCCGTCCATCCTTCCACCCATTCCTCCCATCCTAAATCCCTTCTTTAATTTGTGCCGGAGTGCACAAGATTCAGGAGGGTAAGATGCAAGCCAGGGAGCAGGGCAGATGATGAGACTGTTTCTGGGTCAAGTTGAAGAACATAAGCTGACGGTGTATGATCCTACAAAAAACCCCGCTCGAAACTCAAACCAGTCAAAGAAATTTGAAAAGGTCGAAACACGACGTTGTGTCATTAATCCGGTTGTCGAGGTTTAAGTTTGAGAAATAGATGAATTAATGAAAGGTTATCTCCTGTCTTTGCTCTGTTTTCCACCCCCCCCCCCCCCGTGTTGCTGTACATTAGAAAAGAGTGGGAGAGGACAGGACACGGGCTAATTTCTTGGCATCTTGGAAAACTTGAGTGAGGACAGATTAGTCTTTTTCTTTGGGGGGGGGGGTTCCCCGTTTTTCTCCCCAATTGTACCCGTCCAATTACAATTACCCCACTCTTCCAAGCCATCCCGGTCGCTGCTCAACCCCCCTGCCGATCCAGGGAGGGCTGCACATTACCACATGCTTCCTCCGATACATGTGGAGTCGCCGGCCACTTCTTTTCACCGGACAGTGAAGAGTTTCACCAGGGGTATGTAGCACGTGGGAGGATCACGCTATTCCCCCCATGTCCCCTCCCCCCCAAACAGGCGCCCCGGCTGACCAGAGTTGGCACTAGTGCAGCGACCAGGACCCATACCCACATCTGGCTTCCCACCCACAGACACGGCCAATGGTGACTGTAGGGACGCCCGACCAAGCTGGAGGTAATACGGGGATTCGAACTGCCGATCCCTGTGTTGGTAGGCAACAGAATAGACTGCTGTGCTACTTGGATGCCCCAAATGATGATGATTTTTTACATGAAAGAGGATCTGTAAACCATGAAAAGAGTAAAAACCTGGTTAGACATCAATATGATGGAGGCAAAGTCAAGTCAGTTTTATTTGTATAGCCCAATATCACAAATTACAAATTTACCTCAGGGGGCTTTAAAGCAACACAACATCCTGTCCTTAGACCGTCGCGTCAGATAAGGAACAACTCCCTAAAAAACCCTTTAACAGGGAGAAAAAAAGGGAAGAAACCTCAGGGAGAGCAACAGAGGAGAGATCTCTCTCCCAAGATGGACAACATGCAATGGATTACACAATACAACAGAGGAGGGGTTGCATGGTTGCACAGTGGTTAGTGCAGCCACGTCACAGCAATTAGGTCCTGGGTTCGAGCCCCAGGGTAGTCCAACCTTGGGGGGTCGCCCCAGGTCATCCTCTGTGTGGAGTTTGCATGTTCTCCCCATGTCTACATGAGTTTCCTGCGGGTGCTCCGGTTTCCTCCCACAGTCCAAAGACGTAGGTCAGGTGAATCGGCCTGTGTGTGTGTGTGTGTGTGTGTGTGTGTGTGTGTGTGTATGGGCCCTGTGTGATGGCCTGGCAGCCTGACCAGGGTGTCTCCCCGCCTGCCGCCCAATGACTGCTGGGATAGGCTCCAGCATCCCCGCGACCCTGAGAGCAGGATAAGCGGGTCGGATAATGGATGGATGGATGGATGATGAGGAGGATGCCAAAGACAGTAATGAATTTATAAACCAAAGCTTGACAGATTGTTCATTAACACAGACACACACACACGCACACACGCACACTCTACGAATGGATGCTATTGAACAGTATTTAACCTCCTGAGCCGGCAGATCAATCCTTCGAAGCACATCTCACCGAGGAGACGGCTGTTTGATTTCATTTGTAAACAAGGTATGATTTTATTGGCTTGCTTTGGGAGGGAGGGGCTGTTGACTCAAATCTTCTGAGTGGATCATTAAAGCTCGGAGAGTGCCCAAGCTCAACACTGCATTTGATGTGCCTTGTAAGATTCCCGGGGGATTATTTCGTCTCTTTTAGTTTACGAGGTGGCAGTATTTCACCGCCTGCTCGCTTTAGGCCAAGTTTGCATCGTTATCGTTAGATTTGATTTGATTTTTTTTAATATACTATATTAATCCCCGCGGGGAAATTCTGCTCTGCATTTATAACCCATCCTAGCTGTGGAGCTAGGAGCAGTGGGCAGCTGCCGTGCAGCGCCCAGGGACCAACTCCACTTCTTCTTCCCATTGCCTTGCTCAGGGGCACAGACAGGAGGATTAACCCTAACTTTTTGATGGTGGGGGAAACCGGAGCACCCGGAGAAAACCCACCACAGGCACGGGAAGAACATGCAAACTCCACATAGACGATGACCAGGGATGACCCCCCCCCCCCCCAATGTGGGACAACCCCAGGGTTTGAACCCAGGACCTTGTTGCTGTGAGGCGACAGTGCTAACCACTGGGCCACCGTGCCGCCGTTAGTGTAGTGATTACATTTTTTCACTCACAAAAAAAATCACAGATGTGAGCTATCAGTTTAGCCGCTACCTCACTGTTTTATGCACATATATGTGTAAAGGTCTTATAGGTGAATTTATAGCCACAAAGGTTCAAGTTCAATAAAGCACCTGATCTCATAAAGCTGTCATCCAATTTACCCAACCTGTGTTCACCGCTTTCATATGCAACATTACTGGTGCTTTAAAAGCAACCTTGTCAGACATGTTTACCAGTTAAGCGGCAGGGCATACTTAAGTTTACTGCATTTCACTCTCTACTCTTTATGGTCATATCAACAAACTGCATAGGCTCCAAACTGGTTGTAAAATCACGTGCCATGCCCAAATCATCTCAGCTGGAGAGGCTCAGCGCTTTATACCTTTTTTTGGGGGGGGGGGTCTCCCCCTTTTTCTCCCCAATTGTATCCGGCCAGTTACCCCACTCTTCTGAGCTGTCCTGGTCGCCACTCCACTGCCTCTGCTGATTCAGGGAGGGCTGCAGACTACTACATCTCCTCCGATACATGTGGAGTCGCCAGCTGCTTATTTTCACCTGACAGTGAGGAGTTTCACCAGGGGACGTAGTGCGTGGGAGGATCACGCTATTCCCCCCAGTGCCTCCCCCAAACAGGCGCCCCGACCGACCAGAAGAGGCGCTAGTACAGCGACCAGGACACATCCGGCTTCCCACCTGCAGACACAGCCAATTGTGTCTGTAGGGACACCCCACCAAGCCAGAGGTAATACGGGGATTTGAACTGGCGATCCCCATGTTGATAGGCAATGGAATAGACTACTATGCCTTCCGGATGCCCCAGAGTGTTATACCTGTCCATAACTTGTGTGCCACTTAAGTTAAACTGGGAATCCATAACAACATAAACCAACCATCCATCCATCCACTATCCGAACTGCTTATCCTGCTCTCAGGGTCGCGGGGATGCTGGAGCCTATCCCAGCAGTCATTGGGCAGCAGGCAGGGAGACACCCTTGGACAGGCCGCCAGGCCATCACACACACACACACACACACACACACACACACACACACACACACACACACACACACACACACACATTCATACCTAGGGACAATTTGATACGGCCGATTCACCTGACCTACATGTCTTTGGACAGTGGGAGGAAACCGGGTCCCCCAGAGGAAACCCACACAGACATGGGGAGAACATGCAAACTCCACACAGAAGACGACCCGGGGCTCGAACCCAGGACCTTCTTGCTGTGAGGCGACCGCGCTAACCACTGTGCCACCGTGCCGCCCACAACATAAACCACTCGGTCTTAAAGGTCAATTGTATGTGTGACCGTACGACCCGAAGAGACCCTGTGTAGTCATAGGTAGAGCTGGCACATCCTCTAGGCTTGGAAGTCTAGCTGCCACTGGGGCAGTCATGCTCATGCTCACCTTGAAAAACTATGTGATCAAATGATTAAAACTCCCTTTAACTTGAGCTACTTAAACCCACCCTGTCTCCAACCCACAGAAAAAGAGATTATCGGAGCATTGTCTGAGCAGGCGATGAGAGAATTGGGACATGGTATGCACTGCATTCCAGTATTGTGGACTGGCTTATGGATTGTATTTCACTGATTTCATAAGCTCTCTCACTCATGCTCTCTCTCTCTCTCTCTCTCTCTCTCTCTCTCTCTCTCTCTCTCTCTCTCTCTCTCTCTCTCTCTCTCTCTCTCTCTCTCTCTCTCACACACACACACATATCTGCCTGGGTCGCCTCTACCACAAAGATCTCCTGGGGCAGACTTTATGGGGCTTACAGTGCACCAATCCGTCCATGCTAAACCAAGATGTAGAGAAGGGCAGGGATGTGCTCCTCCTCGTATAAAGAGGGTGAGAGGTGCAGAAGAAGAATGAAATCTCACTGGCAAAAACAACTCTGCCTCACTGCAGATAGGCAGGAGTGATGTTTGCATGCTGAAGGGCGCATGATGAACACAAAGCACTAATCTTCATAGTCATGGGAACTGGATTATAGTTACACGACACACACATGCACGCACGCACTCGCTCGCATGCACACACGCACAAAACAATGCAAGCAAGACGGCGTTTAAAGTCAAATAACTTAAAGCTCTGAAGGAATGGCGTAACTTTACAGGTTTTTCTTCTTTTTTTTTCTTCCCAATTGTATCCGGCCAATTACCCCACTCTTCCGAGCCGTCCCGGTCGCTGCTCAACCCCTCTGCTGATCCGGGGAGGGCTGCAGACTACCACATGCCTCCTCCGATACATGTGGAGTCACCAGCCGCTTCATTTCAACTGAAAGTCCCCCCCCCCAGTCCCCCCTCCCCCCCGAATAGGTAGCCCGACCGACCAGAGGAGTCGCTAGTGCAGCGACCAGGACACATACCCACATCCTGCTTCCCACCCGCAGACACGGCCGATTGCATCTGTAGGGACACCTGACCAAGTCGGAGGAAACACGGGGATTCGAGACCAGATCCCCGCGCCGGTTGGCAACAGAATAGACTGCCATGCAACCCGGATACATGTTGCAGTTTTGTCTGTTGAATGAAATCCACTCAGCCACTTCACATCCAATAAATTTACAAGTGGCACCTGGATTAAATTGAAAAGCAAAAGAATAGCCGATAATAAATGGTGAAAGCGTTGTCATTTGCCGTAGTGGAGACCAGCATATATCTGCTGTGGCCTCACCAGTGAACACAGGGGTATTGGTACCCTTCACAGATCCCATCTGGAACCATTTCTAACAAACCGTTCCTGAGCTGACCACTTGGAAAAACTGGAAGTGGCTGACCAAACATTTTGAACCCTCTTGTCATACGCATGCAGGTCTCTTGAGGCACATGTGCACTGAAAATAAAATCCAGACGACCGCATAGGTACAGCGGTTAGGTGTCACTTCCAAAATGCTGCAGCATTTCACCATCATAATTAACTTTAGTCTAACACGATGTGTAATCTGAAACTGGCATTTAAAGGTGCCCATCTTTAACTCACATTCCATTTAATACAAATATGAACACCAAAATTCACCCCTGCAGGATTTTTGAACGTGTCACTAATTTTAACCTAAGCGTTTGGTGCAAGTTTCATTAGTTAAACTTTCCTCCACTCGCTGATTGTTCTGCCCATTCAGTTTAATGATTAATCAATCCACCCCATCACATCTTTCAATAAGTGAATGGTGGCTGGTCCGTCTATTTAAACCCGCCAACCATACTATCCATCCGTGCCGCTGTTTCAGTGTTGAGCACCTATTTGCCCCACCGTCATCCCATCACCACAAGCATTATGGCCCCATTCTACACCGCTTCTATTCTGTATCCCTAGGGACTGTCCACGGCCCTAATTTACTGGGTTTTACCCCACATTTACATTTTTTCGCTGGCTGTGGCTGTTTGCCCTTTTGGTTTGCCAGCTAGCTCCAGTATTACAAATCAAGTTGTGTCTCTCCCGATCTGAGCCGTGTCACCGGTATGAAAAGGTGAACGCTGGCTTAACATCTAATGTCTTTAAGCACCTTGTGACCCGGTTATAGAGTTCTGCTCTTTGGTCTGTATCTTGAACTACTCATCTCGACTTAAAAACCACTTCACTTGTTACTCGCCTGTCCCATATGCGGTAGACAAGACGGTGGCTTGACCTCATTCTGTTGTGGGGCTGTGTTTGGAAGGGTTGCTGTGTGCTGCACGTCCTACTATTGAACCTCTGCAGTGAATAGTGTTGGCCTGCAGCACATCTGTGCAGAAGGCTAATCCACAAAGGGCTGACCCGTTGCATAATATTCCAACCGGGCGACCACTTTAGCCGGGGACAGAGGAACGGCACAACAATGGCGTCAATTAAGCTCAGCTCGGCTACATGTGGAGCAGAAAGCGAGGGCTGCTAAGGCGATAAGTTGAGCTGGCTAGTTTGTTGAGAGCTGCTCACAGTCAGCGGCTGGGTGGTTGCGCTAGCGGAGATGCCCTCATTTCAAACCCCCCCCCCACCCCGGGAGTAGTGTTTGACCCCCCCCTCCCCGATTTGATGCTTCCGTCATTTTCCTCTACCTTTGTATCAGTCACTTTTTTTTCATCACTCTCTTACCGTTTCACTTTGACTAGTTTCTTCTTCTCCTCTTTTATTGCTCCCCTACCTACTTCTTTCCCTCTCTCTTTCCTCTTGGTGATCTCCCGTCACCCTCCATACAGTTACCCCAGGGTTGGCCAGGTCACCTTGATAGACCTTGTGGCTTTGTTATTCTAAAGCCTAAGTATCCTATTCCAATCCCAGCAGTTTTACATAATACAGTGCCAGATAGACTGACGGTGCTGTGGGCGGTCAAGGTTAAGACCGTCACAAACAAAGGAAGTGGAGCGTTATTTGTTGGACTCAGAGCGGCCGAAGGCGTTAGTCAAGTGGTGCGGAGAATATCACTGGATTGTGTTAGTGTCTGGTTTCTGCTTTGCTTTTGTTTGGTCTGATCCAGGCCAGGCAAGACTGTTGTCGTATTTCAGTTTGAGATATTTTCTCATGCACTAAATATTTGATAGGGCGTCCGGGTGGCGTGGTGGTCTGTTCGCTGGTTTGAATCCCCGTGTTACCTCCGGCTTGGTCGGGCGTCCCTACAGACGCAATTGGCCGTGTCTGCGGGTGGGAAGCCGGATGTGGGTATGTGTCCTGGTCGCTGCACTAGCGCCTCCTCTGGTTGGTCGGGGCATCTGTTCAGGTTGGGGGAGGGGTAGTGGGATCCTCCCACGCGCTATGTTCCCCTGGCGAAAGTCCTCACTGTCGGATGAAAAGAAGCGGCTGGCGACTCCACATGTATTGGAGGAGGTATGTGGTAGTCTGCAGCCCTACCCGGATCGGCAGAGGGGGGTGGAAGAGTTGGGTAATTGGCCAAGTACAATTGGGGAGAAAAAGAGGGGGGGAGGGAATCATTTGATGACCATATGAAACGTTTGAAGCGCTTATTACTGATGGTTTGTGTGCCCTGGAAATGTTACCCAACATAGCACAGATACGTACGTATTTTAGTTCATATTCCCAGTCATTCCAACACCTGCAGACAACTCGGGATTCCCCAGCGGGGCATTACTCTATTATCATAGACCTTGTGTCTATCATGTACTTTCATACACCTCCAACCCACAGCTCTGCTTTGACCAGCAGTGTTGATTTAAAGCGTTTGGCTGTCAGATACATCGACCCTCAGCTGCACCGTGGAGGCCTCTTTTAGCATTGTCGATAAAGAAAAAATGTCTTGAAGCCCGCTTTGATAAAGCTGTGGACCGGGCCCAGGGAATAGCCTTACACCCTCGCTGTGAAGGAATGTGGAAAATGCTTGCATAACCTCTCCGGTGCTGCAGTATTGGCAAGGAAGGATAGAATGAAGTCTGTCTAAGTCCCGGGTTGGCTGGGGAAGGGAGAGAGCACAGTGTGCGTCTGTCCCAGAGTCATCGGATTTGTGGTATGAAAGGTGGAATTCATGGGTGGTAATCAGGGTTTAATTTGTGTCGGATCCTGCCGGAACAGGATCCGGGACCTCCCAGATTGGGACCAGCACTTATTGATTGGATCTGGCACCTCCTTTGTCACTATGGAAATCTGTCAATACATTTTGTGCGATATTTAATGTGATCTGTTCTGTCATTCTTTTATTTCCCATCGATGCTTCTCATAAATTGCTTATTTGCCTGTTTGGGTGTGTCATGGGAAAAGCGAGTCACATTCTGGATCATAAATCACTGCACACTCTGTATTGTTCATTTATTTAACCATATCTGAACTACTGTGTGGAGGTATGGGGTAACACCTACAAAACCAACCTACAACCAAGAGCCATAAGGGTAGTTAATAATGTAGGATATCGTGAACACACCAACAAGCCATGTTTCAAGTCCAGCACCTTGAAGTTCAGCTAGTAGAATTTCACACTGCACAAATAACGTGCAAAGCAAGAAACAATCTACTGCCGAGTGATATGCAAGAAAATATTCTCAGATAGAGAAGGGGAATATAATTTGAGAGGGAAATCGAACTTCAAGAATTTCTGTGTTGTGCAACTTTGAAGAGCATGGGCATTTCACTCTGCGGGGTGAAATGGTGGAACAGTGTGAGCAGGGATCACAAACAAAGTACAAACATTACGCAGTTCAAGAAAAAGTACGGAGCACTGATTATCAGGAGATATAGCCAGGACGAAGAGTTGTGTTAACTGTCCAAGTTTATTTATCTCCACACATTTATTATTACGTTTTTTTTTTCATTTTTCTTTCCGACACCGAGTGGCTATTTGGGTTGTGCGTAGCATTGAGATCTGTTTATTCTCGGTCCGTGACATTAGGATGTGTGTTTATTTTTTCTCTTTCTCTGATGCGTTTTCTTTTTTTCTCCTGTTGTTCACAGTAGTTGAGTTTGTATTGTGCAGCACAACTTGCATTGAATTTGTACTATGCAGTACAGTGGGGATTGAGTTTGAAATGCATAGTAGCTGAATTAACTTAAGAGTAGGTGAGAAGGGGTAGGAAGAAATAAGTGTATACTTCCTGCTATTCCTTTTCCAACATATAACAGAGATTTGTTCCCTGAGTGTGATGTATGGAGTTGTTGAACACTTCACAGTTGGCAATGGCTTAGCTGTAATATCCTGCTTATTTACATGTTCGAAATAAATCATCATCATCATTTTAAATCTCATTTAAAAAGAGAGAGAGGAGGAAGGGAGAGAGAGAGCGGGAGACAGAGAGAGAGAGAGAGAGAGAGAGAGAGAGAGAGAGAGAGAGAGAGAGAGAGAGAGAGAGAGAGAGAGAGAGAGAGAGCAAGTCACTTGACCTAATGTTACTGGAGGAAACTGGTAAAATGTCAAAAAGGCAAACATCCATCCATCCATCCGTTATCCAAACCGCTTATCCTGCTCTCAGGGTCGAGGGGATGCTGGAGTCTATCCCAGCAGTCATTGGGCGGCTGGTGGGGAGACACCCTGGACAGGCGGCCTGTGATGTCTTTTAACCAGCAGGTCAGTCAGACTCTAAGCAGGCCAAAGTTGTTTTGGTGGACCAACAGGGTGGCAATAATAGCACTATCGATAGTACTGAAACGGAGCAGAGATCGACAGACAGACAGACAGACAGACAGACAGACAGACAAAACACGTCATTTAGTTCGGTTTCTTAGGCTGCTTGCTTTTTATGGCTGTAAATAGAATTTTTGGCCCTGATTCTACCCCCCCCCCCCCATTGTAGCAATCCACAGACAGAAGGGAAACGACAGCGAAGTGAAGGCATAGTCGAGAGAGAGAGAGAGAGAGAGAGAGAGAGAGAGAGAGAGAGAGAGAGAGAGAGAGAGAGAGAGAGAGAGAGAGAGAGAGAGAGAGGTGCAAACCATTAAACAGCTGTTTCTACCCCCCTACTAATTTCGAGGGATTATTGTTGATGCTCTGATTAATAAAAGTACATGAATAATGCTTTGTTTGTGGTGACAGTTGTTCAGTTAGAACAGCTAGCACCTAGGTGTTGTCCAGTCAGTGTGCTCCAGGCACTATGGATTTTGTTATGTGTTCTGTGACTTTTCCTCTCCCCCTGACCTCCTCCCCCTGCTGGAACAGTGCCTCTCTGTTCCAGGGCCTCCTGATTTAAGTCAAGTCAAGTTTATTTGTACAGCCCTTAGTCACAGTTGCACTGGTAATAATCATTTTATCATCCAAGACATGTACTTTTGTGTTTATGCATTGTGTGCCTGCGGTTGTATCTAAGTGATGTGTGCGTGTTTATACAAAACAACACGAGCTTTCCAGCCGGGGAACCAGACGAGTCTGTGAGCTCATGTTTTACATTTTGCTCTGGCATATACGTACGTGTGGCCGCCCTCCCGTTCAGACAGACGTCATGCCGACCTGGCCTGCGCCGTGAGGTTTGTTAGGGGCAGGGCAGGGCGGGGTCAGAGATGGGGTTAGCCAATCGGAGGCAGAGTAGGGTCTTCCTGGAATGCAGGTGGGAAGGAATAACGCAGAAGTACAGAGGAGCGCTGATGTGTAACGGTCTGTTGAACCCAAGATGACAGACGAACTGGAGTGTATATTTTCTCTAAAAGGATAAAAAAGAAAAAATGCACTCAGAGGCTTCTGTCGATAAGAAAGACGTATTTGCCATACTTCCGGCAGGATTCGGTAAAAGTTTAAGCGCTACGTCACACACGTCGTCGCTCTAATTGGTTGTAGCTCTATCCAATTGCATCCAGAGGCGTCTGCGCCCGTTGATAACTCCCCCTGGAAATCGAAAATGAACCGAGAGTAGCCAGACTAATTAGCTTTTAAGAATTATTCTGGTCCCCAGAATATAACCTTTCATTAGTCCTATGCGATTCATTCGCGCCACATTTATTTATTAGTACCCATTTATTAGTGCCACAGTACCGAAATGCGTTTCCCATCTAAACAGGAGTTGTTGAAATGTGTCTGCGGACAGCTCAAGGTGGAATATACCTGTCATCGAGGCTGTGCTGTTAAGTCACCCTCCATCGCTAAGATTAGGCACAGTGCGCCTCTATAAATAGTCCACATGGTTTAAATTTAGGTGGCAGTGTGTTGCGTGAGGATGCTGCTGTTATTGCCGCAACTACTCTGCCATCTTGTGGTAGAATAGTGCATCTGCAGCATAATAATTGACGCCAAGGCGCGTCTTAAAAATCATGCGGCGCAATCCAACAGTCTGCTTGGTGAGGGCTGTTTAGCAAAAAAGAAAAAAGATAATAAAATGATATCATTACCTTTAAAAGACAAAATCATCTGTGCTCTGTGCAGTACATGCTTAGACATTTATCTGGAACTGTACATCTAGCATATTATTTTTTGTATGTATGCCTCCTCTCATGTATTTCCAGTAGTGTGCGTTTGTGTGACATAAAGCAGTTTAGAAGCAGCCTAGTGGGGAACAGAGGAAAGGAGGGAGGGAGGAGGAGGAGGGAGGCAGAGCGACAAAGAGGCACAAGCAAAGCAGTTTGATGAGCAGGAGTAGAAGGACTGGCAGGATGAGGAGAGGAGAGGCAGAGGTGCAGGAAACCACCATGAGAGCCGGCTTGTGAAAAGCAAGGAGTGCACAGTGGTCAAGAGACAGCCAGAGGGATGTTGCTCACGCTGCTTTTCTACTTTCGAGTCAAAGGTAGGAGCGCTAGGGTCATCGTTTACCGTTTTTGGTTTTTATTCGCTTCTTAACCAAATCAAGTCGGGCAGAGACTCGTCCACGCTTCAGAGCGAGACTTCATGGTTGAGCTTGTTTGTCATGTTAGTATGCCCACGGCTGTGTGAAGCATTTGAGTTTAAGAGTTATCAGTGTGTGACCGGCATTTGATAGTGTGGTACAGCTTACATGATGTAAAATACACTCAGTACTCAGGCTGTGTGTTGCATTAAGTAGGTCATTTGATATACCTAGGGTGCACTCTTGTCTTTTAATGCTAGTGCTAGTTATACAGTGTACATTAAGAGACATACACACTATTTTTACCAGACTGGCTGCAGACTATATGATGAATACAAAAACAAGCGCTTCACTTGTTCCATAGGGTTCTAGTTGCTAACGTCCAGACTCCTCCGGCAATTTTTTTTTTCTTGTTCCGCTACCGAGTTACTCTTATCCTTCCATCTCCAACTGCATCTAAATTGAATATCACCCATTTTCCTTTTGCAAAGAGCATCTTCTCCTCCCTTCTTTTGGCTGCTTACTTTCAGCCCTGACAGCTTCTGCCCTGCAGTGGTGCTCAGTACTGGGGAGACTGGTGACTAGCATCTGTGTAACCTATTTAGAGCCCGCAGAGACCGATCTGTCTCCACTAAGATGTGAGCAGTAATATGGTTAGAGTCGAGCAGTCCATCCCGTCATGTTGTGTCTCTAGGAACACTGGCGGTTTTCCGTAACTCTATAGAGTTTCCAGTGGTTTATAGAGACACATCACTTTGGGTAGAACAGTTTCCTCCAATGAAAGCCATCACATTCGGTCCAAATCAAAATGACCCCCCGACAATGAACACTGTCATTGTTAAAGCTGAGTATTCTTTAGACATGGGTTGTGTTAATGCATGTGTGTGTGTGTGTGTGTGTTATCTGAAGTATCCTGACAGTTATTTACTGATGACAGCTGCTTTCCAAAATCATATGAGCCCTGCTTTTATTTCACGTGTGCGCACATCTGTTAGTGTGTTTGTGAGAGAGTGTGTGTTTGTTTGTGCGCTGACTGACAAAAAAATACAATGATACAGCGGTAGAAATAGTCTAGCTGTTTATTATGCAAATACCAGGGCTGTGTGGTTGAACTTAAAAAAAAATCAGTTCAACCCATATTCAATAAGTTGCCATGTGTTAAGTGTACATACGTGTGTGTGTACAAGTACATGCACACACACACCGAAACTGGTGTAGTGAAGGTCGCAGTACCCCCATACAACTCAAAAGCTCTGTATTGATGACATAATGTGAGTAGCCTACTATACTAGTTTGCATAGCCAGAGCACTAATAAGCCATCACACTCACATTCTGGACACCAGCTGAGTGATAAATGATTGCTGCACTCTTTACAGAGTGAACCGTTGCAGGGTTTGAACTGGCAAAAGCCTGTAATCCTCACATTTGGTTCTGCTGCAGGTATATAAGTGCTTTATGTATAACAAAAGACAGACTGTAACAAGGATCGATGCTGCGTGGTGATGGAGTTTTATCTGTTTATGTGGGGATGTCCCCCCCCCCTCTCCTTTTTCCTCCCCAATTGTATCCGGCCAATTACCCCACTCTTCCGAGCCATCCCGGTCACTGCTCCACCCCCTCTGCCAATCCGGGGAGGGCTGCAGACTACCACATGCCTCCTCCGATACATGTAGAATGGCTGGCCGCTTCTTTTCACCTGACAGTGAGGAGTTTCACCGGGGGGACGTAGCGCGTGGGAGGATTACACTATGCTCCCCCTCCCCCCTGACCAGGTGCCCCGACCGATCAGAGGAGGCGCTAATGCAGCGACCAGGACACATACCCACATCCGGCTTCCCACCCTCGGACACGGCCAATTGTGTCTGTAGGGACAGCCGACCAAGCCAGATTGCCAGATTGGACGGCAGACCAAGCCAAGGCCAGCCACATGGGGATTCGAAGCAGCGATCCCCATGTTTGTAGGTAACGGAATAGACCGCTACACTACCCAGACGCCTGTGGAGATATCCTCTTGAAGTCCCGCAGAGACCCAGGACATCATCAACACCTTTAGTCTGTTCTTAGCCTCAGCCAGACGAGGTAGCTGGTTAATTTGGACCAGTGTCAGACGCAGTCAGAGAGGCCGAAGCAAGAGGCCCAGATTAGACGAGGCCAGGTGATTAAAGGAGACGAGTGCAACGAGGGATGCAGGAGATTTTCAGGGGAAAGACTTGAGAGATAAATCAGCGAGTGAGTCGGCTCAGGGAATATTGCATCAAAGAGGAGGTCAGGATGGCAGAGGAGGAAGGTGCAGTGGGTGGGGAGGGGAACTAAAGAAAATAGCTCATCAGGACTGAGATCTAGCAGAGAGATAAAGGGTGGCAGATGGTGTTGCGAGAGTCCAAGAGTCGAAGACGTCGACAGGATTGAGGAGATTTGTGAAAGTGATTTCTGGGTGGTGCTGTCACCTCATTCGGGAATTAAACAAGCATCTAAGGGAAGGGGTGGGGTTAGGGAGGGGAGGGGGGGGTCAAAGTTTACTACAGATCCAAGTCCAAAGTGAACAAAGGTCTCGCCACCACACATGAGACACAGTTTGCAGGCTTGTAAAAGCATCCAAAACGTAGTGTGTCCTGTTATTTACCAAATGGCAAACTGAAGTGTAAGCCTCCAAGATGGTGGCACTAAAAGAAGTCTCGCTGTGGAGAGAAACCGGTTGGATGAGACAAAAGGTGATGTTGCCAGCGGAAAAGTTTCCATTTTTGTGCGAGTAGGTCATACTGTTGTAGACCAATACTGTAATGTGAGCAAATGTGTGTGTTGTCCTGGCTGCTTAGTTTGAACATTCACCACACCCGTCTCTTTTCTTTCTTTTTTTTTTTTTTTTGGAGGATTTTTTCATCCTTTTTCTCCCTATTGTACCTGTCCAATCACCCCACTCTGAGCCGTCCCGGTTGCTTCTGGGGTTGCAGACTACCACATGTCTCCTCCGATACATGTGGAGTCGCCAGCCGCTTCTTTTCACCTGACAGTGAGGAGTTTCACCAGGGGGGATGCAGCGTGTGGGAGGATCACGCTACCCCCCCCCCAGTTTCCCTCCCCCACAAACAGGCGCCCCGACCGGCCAGAGGAGGCACTAGTGCAGCAACCAGGACACATACCCACATCCAGCTCTCCACCCGCAGACATGGTGAGCTGACTAAGCCGGAGCTAACACGGGGATTCGAACCGGTGATCCCCATGTTGGTAGGCAATGGAATAGTCCGCCACGCTACCGTGACGCCCTCCACCACATCAGTCTCTGACCTTAACTCCGTCCATCCACTGTCCCATCAAATAAAAAAGAAAAAGAAAACCTGCCAAAAAGTTAACTTTATGAACATTTAGGATATAAGTCAAATCTCCCTGCATCAGATTTTGGCATCACGGACCGCTTTATGCCGAGAGACAGTTTCCACATGCCTACGCATGTGGTCTCATCCATACCTTTGTACTTGGCCTAACGTGGATGCGGATCTGACCACGTGATAGATCCGTTGCCATGGGGTCTTCTCGGAGACAAACCATGAAAACTTTTACAATTTCATGCATTCAGCAAAATCCTTTCTCTCCCATTTTATCTCCTGCACGCATGATTAAAAAGACTTTTGTGGCCATGATTTAATTAAAAGTCAGGAGCGGACAAAGTCAGTCAAGCCTGTCAAGCGGCCCCGTATCACTGAGGTCTAATTGTGTCCAAAACTGCCTTGGGGCGGCTGCGTTGACTCGTCTCTGCCTCCTTTTGAAGTGGAGGCTTGTAATAATCTTGCTTTTTTTGAATAGCGTTTAATCATTTGCCAATAGAAACAAGTAGACACAAAGTGTCCGGCGGGGGGGGGGGGGGACTTGCTATTTAGCGAGACCCTAATACGTTTTTTTTTTTGCACCGACTAGTAGAAAGGAACAAGGACACTCGTTAATGGATGAGATAAAGTCTGAGTAGTTTTACACTTTTACTGCTGATTTTGGAGTATTCCCTTGGAGAAACATAGTCATACATATATATATATATATATATATATATATATATATATATATATATATAAATGGCATGTCAGCTGCAGCGGTGGGCCGGGTGTTGAGGTTTTGTGGCAAGAAATTTATCACTTTCCTGCCAAAGGGACAAACAATGTCTGGAAATGAGTCAGGCCCTTGTAAATGTCCTGTCTGGAACATTAGCCACCTAGGAGTACCACCCCTTGAACAAAGCCGAAAGGGTCCTACGGCCAGGGTCTCCACTTTCAGTAGCCCGCGTATTGGTGTGTAAACCTTCCACAGGCTAAATGGCGGGATTGTGCGCGCTGGCATTCACATCTGGAGGTGCAGTATTATGTTTTGTGTCTGATCTCCGCTCTCTCTCGCTCTCTCTCTTCTTACGCTCTCGGCCTTTCTTTAAAAAACACTGCCTCCATTCTCTTGTCACTGCCTTTCTCTCTTTGGCAGAAACTGTTTTCTTTTTGTGGCAGTGCCCTACACGCCAGTCGCGACGGGAATATTGGGAAGGATCAACTCTTTGAAGGTCGGTCTGCTGTAGTCCGGTGAAAGCGTGCTTGTGTGAGGCAACAGCGTTCTGCGTGATGTTTACATCACCCTCAAACTGACAGGATCTCGGCAAGAGATGAACAAGAACTGACTCCGGCCTTCTCATTTCAGACGTATTTTTTTTAGACACAGTGAAAAACAGCAACAGCTGAGGTAACCAGAAGTTCAGGGAGGGTAGCGGATGATGTCATCACCTTTGCTAATGACTGATTATCAGTGTCGTCAGTCGTTTCTGTTCACAAACATTTGTGCTCAGGAAAACACATCAAGCTCTGAAATAGCCTTTAGTAGGCTGATCAGATGCCCTTCGTGTTTTACCCCTCAGGATGGTATTGATAGATTATGTGTGCTGGTACATCTGATTAGTAGTCTGGTGTTACATGAAGTCAGCCACACAGTCGGACAAGCACAGACTCCTGGTAGCCTGCAGTGTGTTTCTAGCCTACACTTTTTGCCCCGCTCCACAAGCTACCGTCCTGCCGGTTTTCACTCCAACCCTCATTTAACACGCCTGATTCAGTTAATCAAGGTCTTGTTTGGTAGGTGATCAGTAGAATCAGGTGTGTTAAATGAGGGTTGGCTTGAAAACCGGGAAGGCAGTAGCCCTCCAGGAGCCGGGTTGGTGACCACTGGACTAGGAGATCAACAATACTACAAAATGAAATCAGACTCAGAATCATGTTTATTGGCCATGTAGATTTGCACACACATGGAATTCAACTCCGGTTTCATGGCTCTCTCAGGGTACTTAACATAGAATAACAACACTACAACACAACAATCTTCAGATATATACACAAGGATGGACTTATCCTGGTGAAAAAGAGGTGATATGGTGCAGCGAATATATCATCCATCCATCCATTATCCAAACCGCTTATCCTGCTCTCAGGGTCACGGGGATGCTGGAGCCTATCCCAGCAGTCATTGGGCGGGGAGATACCCTGGACAGATCACGAGGCCATCATAGGGTCACAGAGACCACCACAGATTCATCACAGAGAATACACTACCGTTCAAAAGTTTGGGATCACCCAAACAATTTTGTGTTTTCCATGAAAAGTCACACTTATTCACCACCATATGTTGTGAAATGAATAGAAAATAGAGTCAAGACATTGACAAGGTTAGAAATAATGATTTGTATTTGAAATAAGATTTTTTTTACATCAAACTTTGCTTTCGTCAAAGAATCCTCCATTTGCAGCAATTACAGCATTGCAGACCTTTGGCATTCTAGCTGTTAATTTGTTGAGGTAATCTGGAGAAATTGCACCCCACACTTCCAGAAGCAGCTCCCACAAGTTGGATTGGTTGGATGGGCACTTCTTTGAGCAGATTGAGTTTCTGGAGCATCACATTTGTGGGGTCAATTAAACGCTCAAAATGGCCAGAAAAAGAGAACTTTCATCTGAAACTCGACAGTCTATTCTTGTTCTTAGAAATGAAGGCTATTCCATGCGAGAAATTGCTAAGAAATTGAAGATTTCCTACCCCGGTGTGTACTACTCCCTTCAGAGGACAGCACAAACAGGCTCTAACCAGAGTAGAAAAAGAAGTGGGAGGCCGCATTGCACAACTGAGCAAGAAGATAAGTACATTAGAGTCTCTAGTTTGAGAAACAGACGCCTCACAGGTCCCCAACTGGCATCTTCATTAAATAGTACATGTTAGAGCCTGTTTGTGCTGTCCTCTGAAGGGAGTAGTACACACCGGTGTAGGAAATCTTCAATTTCTTAGCAATTTCTCGCATGGAATAGCCTTCATTTCTAAGAACAAGAATAGACTGTCGAGTTTCAGATGAAAGTTCTCTTTTTCTGGCCATTTTGAGCGTTTAATTGACCCCACAAATGTGATGCTCCAGAAACTCAATCTGCTCAAAGAAGTGCCCATCCAACCAATCCAACTTGTGGGAGCTGCTTCTGGAAGCGTGGGGTGCAATTTCTCCAGATTACCTCAACAAATTAACAGCTAGAATGCCAAAGGTCTGCAATGCTGTAATTGCTGCAAATGGAGGATTCTTTGACGAAAGCAAAGTTTGATGTAAAAAAAATCTTATTTCAAATACAAATCATTATTTCTAACCTTGTCAATGTCTTGACTCTATTTTCTATTCATTTCACAACATATGGTGGTGAATAAGTGTGACTTTTCATGGAAAACACGAAATTGTTTGGGTGATCCCAAACTTTTGAACGGTAGTGTATATCAGAGATGCTGAAATAGATGTTAGCAGGTTACTTGCATACATGCCTGAGGTAGATGGGCATGACAGAGCGTACCAGTATATAGTCAACAGTACCAGTACCAGTCAGTAATGATCGGCCCAGAGAGGCACTGTTTTTATTGACAGTCTATTATATTCACATTTTATCTAAACTAGCTTATTTTTGATGCCAGCAATAGGTCCTAAAATTTGTTTGCAATAGTTAGTTGTGGTCCTAGGTGCTGATCATATTTCCTTAGTCTAGGAGTGGGACAATAGGGATGAATAAATAACAATTAATTTTGAAAATTGACTTATAGACCGGAATTCCCAACTTTAAACAACATTAGCATGGTGCCGTTGTCAGCTACGCTGTAAGAGAAACCAGGAGGTGATTATGGGAAAATGAGTTTACTTGTACTTTGGCTTAGAGTGCAAGAGTCTCTGCATCATTTTGTGGAGATATTTTGCGCTAACAGATGTTTAATGATTGTGATTCGATGTCAGTCTCAATGACATCCGCTCTCCAGTTATGGCCGTTTTAAATTAACAGTGAGTTCATTTTTTTTTTCTTCAGTTGCAAAATGGACCTAAATAGTTAGACTGAATGATGAGCATGAGCTCCATTATTCCTCGACGAGCTCATGTAATGTGTTGTCGCCACAGAACTTTACAGATGTGGACCTATTCAAAGCCCAGATATAATCTGGGAGTTTACAGCATCAACAGATGTCGTTCTCGTTCCAGCTCATGCAATTCTTTTTACCCATAATCTGTGGGTCCCTGAGAGAAGTGATTCAAGATGTCTGGCCCCTGGTCATTCAGATGGTAATCCAGCACAGCAGTGTGGAAGTCCACTAGATTTGAGTGGGCAGTGCTGTAGGTAGTGGCTTCTAGTTTTATGACCATTCCCTGGTTCAGACCAGTATTACTACATTTACATTACCTTCCTTATTTCACAGTCCTTTTATCCAACGTGACTTACCAAGGGAGCTGACAGCAACTCCAGGTCATGAACCAAGAAAGGCAGTGTCGGGCGCGAATGTTTAAGTGTGTTACTACCTTCATTGATTCGTCTTGACCGGCGTTTAGGCCTTAAAGCATAAACAGATACAGAACACACAGACGGTTAGATTTGGCTCAGGTATATTGACAGTGCAGTCTTCTTTTTGTACCGTGTCATTCACCAAATGTCTGCAGATTTTTTTTTTGTGTGTGTGGAATTTCCTCCTCCCTCCTTTTTTTCTCCCCAATTGTATCCGGCCAATTACCCCGCTCTTCCGAGCCGTCCCGGTCGCTGCTCCACCCCCTCTGCCGATCCAGGGAGGGCGGCAGACTACCACATGCCTCCTCCAATACATGTGGAGTCACCAGCTGCTTCTTTTCACCTGACAGTGAGGAGTTTCACCAGGGGGGTGTAGCGCGTGGAAGGATCACGCTGTTCCCCCCCCCCAGTTCCCCCGTGAACAGGCACCCCGGCCGACCAGAGGAGGCGCTAGTGTGGTGACCAGGACACAGACCCACATCCGGCTTCCCACCCACAGACACGGCTAATTGTGTCTGTAGGGACGCCCGACCGAGCCGGAGGCAACACGGGGATTCAAACTGGCGATCCCCGTGTTGGTAGTGAACAGAATAGACCCCCGCGCTACCTGGATGCCCACGCAGATTTTTTTAACTGCCAAGGGTACGTTCACTGTGCCCCTTTAAATTCTCAGCTTGTACTCAACAGTAATATCAACACTGGAGTTTGCCACCTAAAAAAACCCAACAAAAACCCAACAGTCTGCGAGTAGAAAAACCAAACCAAGTTTCCTTTTTCAGCATCTGCCGTGTGTCCACCACCCCATCTGCCGTGTGTCCACCACCCATGCATGGCTCACACGTGGACACCAGCCCACCTCCTGTTGGAGGTGAAGGTAATTGGAGACGATATGCTCCTGCTCAGAGGCATATTGTGACCCTCCAACTCCCCCACCCACCAGTATATGTACGAGGGGGGGAAGAAAAGCTGGGTAACCATGGAAACACACCTCAATGATTTGCTGAGGCAGGCAGCTCGTCCTTTTTAAGGCCTCAAGTTAACAGGATTAGAGGGAATTCACAGATGAGACCGCTAAAGAGCAGGACCTTTTTTTTTGTTTCTCCCCTCGCCTCTCTCTCTCATTTAATCTGCCCTGTCTCCCGTCCAAGTAGAAAGGTTGCCGGTGTTGGATTAAACACACCAGAGAAGTACAACTGGGCTTGTGTGTGTGTGTGTGTGTGTGTGTGTGTGTGTGTGTGTGTGTGTGTGTGTGAGTGAGTGAGTGAGTGAGTGAGTGAGTGAGTGAGTGAGTGAGTGAGAGAGAGAGAGAGAGAGAGAGAGAGAGAGAGAGAGAGAGAGAGAGAGAGAGAGAGAGAGAGAGAGAGGGAGAGAGAGGGAGAGAGAGAGAGTTTCTGTGTGTATGTGTGTGTGTGTGTGTGTGTGTGTGTGTGAGAGAGAGAGAGAGAGAGAGAGAGAGGCAGAGAGGGAGAGAGTTTGTGTGTGTGAGAGAAAAAAGAGAGAGGGGGAGAGAGTTTTGTGTGTGTGAGCGAGAGAGAGAGTTTTGTGTGTGTGTGTTTGTGTGTGAGAGAGCGAGAGAGATTGTGTGTGTGTGTGAGAGAGAGAGCGAAAGAGATTAAGTGTGTGTGTGTTTGTGTGTGAGAGAGCGAGAGAGATTGTGTGTGTGTGTGTGTGTGTGAGAGAGAGAGCGAGAGAGATTGTGTGTGAGAGAGTGAGAGAGATTGTGTGTGTGTGTGTGTGTGTGTGTGTGTGTGTGTGTGTGTGTGTGTGTGTGTGAGAGAGCGAGAGAGATTGTGTGTGTGTGTATGTGCACGTGCACCAAGGTACGCTTCCTGATGTTATGAAACTGGTCCCCCATTGTTACATGGCGACATGGAAAACAGCAGTGATCTGTAATCACAGCCTAATTGCAGCAGAGCCGTGTGTACACACTACACTCATAATATCAGTGTCCTGCGTTACGGCGCTGAGTGTGTCTCTAAGTCATCACAGGCCACCTGCACTGCAACATATAAACTGCGTTACTGCTTTCCCTTTCAGCAGCTGGGATGTGTCGCTTGTCTGACGGGTTGCAAGTTTGTTGAAGAACTGCACCTCAGTCCTCACCTGCCTGCTCGGTCTATCACCAGGTGTCCTGTCGACTCTTTAGATGTCCTTTTTCTTGTCTGTTGGAGATGTTTGGGCTGCAAAAAGATACGAGACAAAAGCTAATCATTGACAGTGCAGAAGAGGAAACTGCACAGCTCAGCGTGTACAAAGCGGACAAAGCTGAGTCTCCGTCTGACTCCGTGTCTTATGAGAGACAGTGTGCAGGTCGTTTCAACAGAATTATTGTCAACTGTACCTATTTTGCATTGCAGACAAAACAAAGAGTATGAGTGAGGGGGAGGACAAAGCATTCTTAACTTAGTAAACGTCCAACCTGGGCGAGAGCCCCCGACAGGGCATAAAAAATTCAGCGGACACCGACTGTGCCCTTGTCCCCAGTGATGTACAGCCATACCTTTCACTTGGAAGTGGGGGGGGGGGGATATGTTTGCGAGATTCACTTTTATTTGCTGACAAGGCCAGCGTCATCAGCCGAGCTAACTAACCACAGTGGCTAAATGGTGGGCTGGGGCTGCCATGGCAACAGAGGCAAAAAATGACTGAGCAGAGAAAGATGGCTTAGATGCACCCACCACCACATCACCAACCAGACCCGAGAACCAGCTGGGAGAGGGAGTGCTGCGGAGCTGCTGGGCTAGGCAGCTGCTAAATAATTTGTGGGCTTGGTAGGGGATCAGGAGAGCGCCACGTCATGTGGTCCAACCAACCGATTGACTTCATGCTTTGGTGATTTTTGTGGCAAACGGCAATGGCAAGCAAGTGTAAACTGCCTTACTTGCACAAAGGCCCAAGGACGCATAATTCCATAGAAGAACGGCGCTTTATTTTGTATAGGTATATGTGCAGGTATATGTTTGTACAGGTTACAATGAAATTTGTTTTCTTAATTTAACCCATCCTATTGTATTGGAGCGGTGGTCAACTGTGGTACAGCGCCCAGGGACCAACGCCGGTCCTTTTTCCTATTGCCTTGCTCAAGGGCACAGGCAGGAGTATTAACCCTAACATGCATGTCTTTTTGATGGTGGGAGGAAACACACGCAGACATGGGGAGAACATGCAAACTCCATACAGAGAGGACCTGGCACGGCCTAGGGTTCGAACCCAGGAACTTCTTGCTGTGAAGCAACAGTGCTAAGCACTGGGCCACCATGCTGCCGTATTGTGTGCAGATGTGCTTCACATCTGCACACAAGATCATTGTCTTAACAATTAGAGGATGTCTTACTTGCATCTCTGTCAGTGGCAAATCTGTGAAATCCTACCTCAGGTGAAACCACATGGACAAAACCAAACGACAGAATACGAGGGAGAGGCTAAGAGAGAATAGTGGTGTGGTGCAGAAAAAAATATACTTTGCCAATTTTCTTGCCAATGAGGAAAGTAATGTTAATTTAATAAAATGTGAAATCTTCAAACATCTTGGAACAGCATGTATTTTTCGATGCACTCACTCAAACAGTTTTTGAGAGGTTGCAACCTTCCTCTGAATCCATGCAGATGGTATGGCTAAACGTGAGACAAAACATCACCTTATAAGTAGGTATAATGAGTAAAAGTACTCCTAAATGACACTAAAAGTTTCAAGCTAACAGTTCTTTCTCAAAACAAATTCAAGAATCTGCTGAGACTAACCTTTTCTAAGGAACTAGGTGAAGTCTTAAGCAAACAGGAGGGGGCAGGGTTGACCTCGTTGCAATGGGTGGCGATGTGTTCCATGAACCGGTTCACCGGTTCACTTACTATGTCCGCAGTGATTGGTTGACAGTGGATTGGTCTATGTCAGTGAATTCTTAAGAAAAAAAGAAAAGAAAAAACAACAACAACAACAAAAATTCAGAAGTATGTTGCCATAGTCAAACAAATTATTTATTTATCAATTAATTTATTTATTTTGGAATGTCTCTCCCCGCCCCTTTTTCTCCCCAATTGTATCCGGCCAATTACCCCACTCTTCCGAGCTGTCCCGGTCGCTGCTCCATCCCCTCTGCCGATCCGGGGAGGGCTGCAGACTACCACACACCTCCTCCGATACATGTGGAGTCACCAGCCGCTTCTTTTCACCTGACAGTGAGGAGTTTCTAGAGGGGGAGGTAGCACGTGGGAGGATCACGCCACTCCCCCAGGTTCCCCCTCCCCACCTCAACAGTCGCCCTGACCCACCAGAGGAGCGCAGCGACCAGGACACATAACCGCATCCGGCTTCCCACCCGCAGACATGGCCAACTGTGTCCGTAGGGATGTCTGACCAAGCCGGCAGGAACACGGGGACTCGAACCGGCGATCCCCGTGCTGGCAGGCAACGGAATAGACCACTATGCTACCCGGATGCCCCCAAAGAATTTATTTTTAAAGAAAATTTAAGTGGCGCTGATTACATATATGAAATACATATGGTATTAAATACATATATATGAAATCAAAAATAGAACACTGACCTGATCAAATAGATTTCATTTAGCCAGTTAGGAGCTACTTTTCTCCTTCAGATGTTTCATGAATATGGCCCCACGTTCATGAGGTGCTTCACATCTAAAAATGTACTGTCAAACTGTACTAAAATCACAAATGAGTGTTAGTGCTAATGCTAAAGGAAGTGGTCTGACACGGTTATTTTACAACTGTCCTACATAAATGACATGTAAATTACTCCTGTGTTTTATGTGTGTGGTGTGTATATATAGATACACCAATCAGCCAAAATATTACAACCACCTGCCTAATATTGTGTAGGTCCCCCTTGTGTCGCCAAAATAGCTCTGACCCATTGAGGCATGGACTCAACAAGACCTCTGAAGGTGTCCTCTGGTATCTGGCATCAAGACAATAGCAGATCATTTAAATCCTGTAAGTTGCGAGGTGGAGTCTCTATGGATCGGACTTGTTTTTCCAGCACATCCCATAGATGCTCGATGGGCTTGATATCTGGAGGCCAAGGAAACACCTTGAACTCTTTGTTATGTTTTTCAAACCATTCCTGAACAATGTGTGCAGTGTGGCAGGGTGCATTATCCTGCTGAAAGAGGCCACTGCCATCGCGTAATACTGCTGGCAGGAAGGGGTGTGCATGTTCTGCAAAAATGTTTAGGTAGGTGGCATGTGTCAAATTGTTGTCCACATGAATGCCAAGACCCAAGATCTCCCAGCAGAACATTGCCTAGAGCATCACACTGCCTCTGTTGGCTTGCTTTCTTCCCATAATGCATCCTGGTGCCATCTCTTCCCCAGGCAAATGGTGTACATGCATCCAGCCATCCACATGTTGTAAAAGAAAGCGTGATTCATCAGACCAGGCCACCTTCTTCCATTGCTCCATGGTCCAGTTCTGATGCTCACGTGCCCATTGTAGGTGCCTTCGACGGGGGACAGGGGACAACATGGGCACTCTGACCGGTCTGGGGCTACGCAGAAGGCTGTGATGCATGGTTTGTTCTGACACCTGTCTATCATAGCCAGCATTAACTTTTTCAGCAATTTGAGCTACAGTAGCTCTTCTGTGGTACTGGACCAGACGGGCTAGCCTTTGCTCCCCGTGTGCTTCAATGAGCCTTGGGTGGCCCATGACTGTCACCGGTTCACCGATTGTCCTTCCTTGAACCACTTTTTGTAGGTATTGACCTAAACGGTAGGTACCGGGAACACCCCATAAGACCTGCCGTTTTGGAGATGCTCTGACCCAGTCGTCTAGCCATCACAATTTGGGCCCTTGTCAAAGTCGGTCAGATCCTTACACTTCTCCTGCTTCCAAACACATCAACTTCAAGAACTGACTGTTCACTTGCTGCCCAATATATCCCACCCCTTGACAGGCGCCACTGTAACGAGATAATCAATGTCATTCACTTACAGGTCAGTGGTTTTAATGCTTTAGTAGGTAGCTTATTTTAAGTCTGATATTATGAATCATACTCTGCTTTTTTTCCAAGTTCTCTTTAGCAAACTGTGCTGTTTTTTGCTGGTAGGAAAGTAGACTGAATTTATTTTTAACTCAAGGGGCATTTGACATAGTTCTTTGATGAGGGAGTACGACATCCCGTTGCTAATAGTACTCGGATCTGTTGTGTGTAATCATATCTGACAGCACTATTAGCCTGCATGAGATTATATCGCTTTCATTTAAAGATGGTTTAATTTCCCTAATTTGGATCCAGTCGACTGTACAGGGGAATTGGATTTGTCCATGACCGGCGGATATGGACAACTAGGGTACCGCTGGGTATTTCCAAGTACAGACTCGGTGAGAGAGGACATGCTTGTTCAGAATGTCTTTATTATGAAGGACACAGCACCGATAAGAGAAATCCTCAGAAGATGGCGCTTGTTTGTTTCGTAGCAGGGCCCCTATTTGAGAATGGATGGATTCTGTCAAACATTGGTATTCTAATTAAGCCGAGCTGACCACAGTTTTGGGTGGAGTTAGGGAAGACGTCTTCTTCACCATCTTCATTATGGTTCTCATCTTTCTCTGACGTGTGTCTGATTCAACATTAACCATGCTAGCAGTCATTTGTAGGTGTTTTTTTGTTTAAATAAAAAGGGATGCGTTTCGCCCGTGTCACAGTCACGCGCGGGATAACACACCAGCATGCGTCTCGATTGTGCCCAGTGGTTTATTAATAGCTGACTACATCATCCCGGTTGAAATAGCTCACCGCCTCGTGGTGTCATCTCGATACAAGACATTATCAGTGCATTAATAAGACCGATACCACCGGGGAGCGCACAGGAGAGGAGGCACAGAGCTGAATACCCTGGATAGAGGAACGAGGAGGAAATAGGGCAAGAGTGAGGGAAAGGAAGAGAGAGAGAAGAAGAAGAGGAGATGAGAGGTGTGGGGAAGAACGGGGGGGGGTGGATGGGGGGGGGGTTAGCATGGAGATGGAGCCAAAGAATGTGAGGGAGGGAGTAGAGGAAGGAGAGCACTGACTGTGTGTGTGTGTGTGTGTGTGTGTGTGTGTGTGTGTGCGCGTCTCAGAGGAGGACGATGGTTGTCTTCCCATACTTGATATGAGACTGACAGACTGGCCCAGCAGAAGGGGGCAGAGCACAGCTGGGATTTTGATTTTTTTTTTCCCCTCACTTTCACCCCTCACCTCTCTTTCTACCATTCTTTTCATTTCTTCTCTTTTTATCTCTCCAGCTCCATATTTCTTTGCACTTCAGTGGACCCCTTTTTTTGTATCTTTGCAAATCTGTCAATTCCACACACACACACAAATACCATGCTCTTACTCTACAAGTCTTTCCTCTCTTTCCTAGAATCAATCTATCGCCGTGGGGCTAGAAGATGGAGGAAGCTCTACCGAGTCAACGGACACCTTTTCCAGGCCAAGCGCTTTAACAGGGTGAGTCTCCTCAAGTCTCTCAAGGCCGGGTCGGGGGCAACTCCCAAGTTGTGTGTTGGTTGTATAAAGCATAAAATAAAAACAGAGCTACAGACTTGGATGTGTTCTGCAGTGAAAGTTTGGCGGGTTAGTTAGTGACCAGATGTTATGTGTACTAATGAGGGTCCTCTCTAATGAGTGGGTTTTTGGTTCTTAACTACAGTTTTGGGGGTTTTTGAACATGTAAAATATGCTAGTGTTCCCTCCATACTGTGTGAAGTGGTACAGTCATTCATAAATGCCCCAGGACTGAAATACTGGTTATACAGCCACTGTAACACCTGAGCAGCCCTAATGTCCCTGCATCATTTATGGTGTCCTCCACACTGTCCTGATAACAGTCACCTTGGTTTACCCCATCTCTGCCTCGCTCTCTGCTGCCTGTCCCTCTCTCTCTGCTATCTGTCCCTCTCTCTCTGCTGTCTGTCTCTCCCTCGCTCTCTGCTGCCTGTCCCTCTCTCTCTGCTGTCTCTCTCTCTAGCTGTCTGTCTGTCTATCTGTCTCTGTCTGTCCTTCTGTCTACCCCTCTCTGTCTGTACTTCTGCCTGTCTGTCTCTGTCGCTCTTTGTTTGTCTCGCTCTCTGTCTTTGTCTGTGTTTCTCTGTCTATCTGTCTATCTGTCTCTCACTGTGTCTGCCTCTGTTTATCTCTGTCTGTCTGTCTGTCTGTCTGTCTCTCTGTCTCTCTGTCTGTCTTGCTGTCTGTGTTAATCTGTCTCTCTGTCTGTCTCTCTCTCTCACTCTCGCTTATCTCTGTCTCTCTCTGTCTGTCTGTCTTTGTCTTTCTCTCCGTTTGTCTCTTTCTCTCTCTGTCTGTCTTTCTGTCTGTCTGTGTCTCTCTGTCTGTCTGTGTCTGTCTGTCTGTCTCTCTCTGTTTGTCTCTCTGTGTGTCTCCGTTGGTCTTGCTCTGTCTTTCTCTGTCTGTCTGTCTGTCTGTCTGTCTGTCTGTCTGTCTGTCTGTCTGTCTGTCTGTCTGTCTGTCTGTCTCTGTCTCTCTGTCTCTGTCTCCCTCTCTTTCTTTCTTTCTCTCTCTCTGTCTTTCTCTATCTCTATCTGTCTCTGTCTCTCTCTCTCAATTCAATTTCAATTTAAAGAGCTTTACTGGCATGAGAAGACAGTGCTTATATTGTCAAAGCAATATCAGTGTTACTTTTCAATCAGAATCATCAGAATCAGAACCAGAATACTTTATTCATCCCTGAGGAGAACTTGGGTTCTATTACAGACACTCACACTCTAGTCAGAAAAAAACTAAAAACCAACAAGATACAAGATAACAAGAAAATAGAAACAAGAAAAACAGAAAAAATCAAAATAAAAGATAAAATAAGAAATAGAAATAAGAACAAAATACATCAACAAGCATGGCGCACATACCACCCTCTCTATACTGCACTACCACAGCGCACAACACACAGCAACGGCTTATTTACATGAACATATTGATACAGGTAAGTGTTTGTGTTTCTCTCTCTCACTTTCTCTCTCTCTGTCTTTGTGTCTCTCGCTTTCCCTCTAACACACACACACACACACACACACACACACACACACACACACACACACACACACACAAACAAACAATACTGCTTGAGCATTTGGAGCACAGAACCTCCCTAAAGCACACATGTCTTGCTTGAAAAATAACATTAGCATGTCTTCTGGTTAGCATTGTCTTCATGTCTTCGTGCACATGGGATGCCACTCTGTCTCGACTCTGTCTCGGTGTTGCGTACTGCAGAGGTAAACATTTGAGCAGGTTTTGCTCAGTGTTGTGCGTCCTCATGATCGTTGCCTTTAAAGGTGCGATGGAAGACAGTTTACTGTGGTGCATAAACAGGGTGTTTAGGGAGCACTTAGGTTTTAGGAAAGAACGTTTTCTTTGCCTTGGTGTTGTGCCCTCCCCTGCTATGTAGTGTAGTATTAGCAGTACCAGTAGTAACAGTGGTAGTAGCAGTAGTAATAGTAGTCAGAGTAATAGTGGGTATAATAGCATTAATAGTGGTAGTACCAGTAGTAGTAATAGCAGTAAGGTCTGAGCACTTTGTCATAAAGGATAGTTTTTTTTTGGGGGGGGGGGTCCCCCTTTTTTCCCTAATTGTACTTGGCCAATTACCCCACTCTTTGAGCCATCCCAGTCATTGCTCCACCCCTTCTGCTGATCCCGGGAGGGCTGCAATCAATCAAGTTGCATTTTTTTGTAGTGCTTTTCTAGCCGCAACAGCCACTCAAAGTGCTGCAGACTACCACACGTCTCCTCCGGTACATGTGGAGTCGCCAGCAGCTTCTTTTCACCTGACTGTGAGGAGTTTCACCAGGGGGACGTAGCATGTGGGAGGATCATGCTATTCTCCCCAGTTCCCCCCCCCCCCGAACAGGCGCCCCGACTGACCAGAGGAGGCACTAGTGCAACGACCAGGACACATACCCACATCCGGATTCCCACCTGCAGACACGGGCAATTGTGTCTGTAGGGACGCCCGACCAAGCCGGAGGTAACACGGGGATTCGAGCCGGCGATCCCCTTGTTGGTAGGCAACGGAATAGACTGCTACGCTACCTGGACACCCCACCCCATAAAGGATCGATTTTCAGTGCACAAGATGTGTATAGTGCACGGTTTCAGCTCCACAATGCTTATTTCATGTAACAGGTGTGGCCAGTAACGCAGGGATGAAACCTCTTCCAGGCCAGGGAGCTGTGATCTCACCGTCTTAACCACCCAACAGCTTAGCTGATATGTACAGCCAGTTCGCTGTCTCGGCATTCAGCTGTCTCGGCATTCAGCTGTGGTCACACACTCATTTCCCCGTGATCATTAGTGTAAACGCCCCACAAGCCTGTGGTGTTTCAGATTGGTTTGACAAATAGTTGGCAAGCGGTGCCAGATTTCCCAAGCAATCTGTCCTTGGTGTTTTCAAAAAGATCCATCGGTGTAGTGGCCTCTGTATACACAACTTCTCAGTTTTGTTTTGTAGATCAGCGATTCTGTTAACACCCGGTTTTTACACATTAGTATGTATTTGTGTTGTCAACATTTTGTTTTGCCTGTTTGTTTTTCTTTTTTTTTTGCTGAGTGTTGTTGCTATGGCAGATTTCCAGGCTTGTGTTTGGTGCACCATGTTGTCCTCAGCGTATAAATAAGCCCAAGAGAAGTAGGTCAGGTTTTTTTCTTCTCTCTTCTCTCTCTGTCTCTCTCTCTCTCTCTGTCTCTCTCTCTCTCTTTGTCTCTCTCGACATCCCTCAGATCACTGTTTTGAGCTCCCCCATCCCTCCCACCCCTCCTTTCTCTCCTCTTTATCCGTCTTTCCTCTACCACCTCTCTGTCTTCCAGCCCCGTTACATCCTGCCCTGTCTCCTCCTGACACTGCGGAGGAGAGCGATGCTCGCCGAAGCCTTCCCATTAGACATAATGGGCTCTCCCCCACCCAAACCCTTTCCACTGGCGGTTCTTTACTGCAGGCGCTCCGTTTAGAAGATAACTGACGCTGCAATATAAAATACATAAACGCCAAACAAACAAAAAAAAAAGTCACGTCAGTTCAAGCAAGAATTTTAATATTTTTTTCTTTTGCCGGTGGTTACATTTGTAGGGCTTTGCCTGTAGAGCAGCTGACCAGAAAAGTGTGAAGAGAAAAGCTGAATATTTCTAAGTGCACACTGCTACATGTGGATCTACTTTGGATCTACATGCACATTGATATTTAAGTATTCTCTGAGATATTCAGTTTTGGATTATTCGAAACAATATCTCGTTCACCACAATTCCCATGACCTTATATTATTGCATTGTGAGGATTTCAGAATAAGGCATGGATGAGTAGGGCAGCGTTTCCCAACCCAGTCCTCAAGGAACCCCTATCCTGCAGATTTTCATTGTAACCCTGCATAGGTAGCCCTGCTTGTACTTACTCAACCGATCATCTCGCAGCACTTAATTATGCAAGGTGTGCAACATCTGACATAATTCATTGCTGATTGGTTGAATAACTACAAACATGTACCTATTCAGGGTTGCAAAGAAAATCTGCAGGATAGCGGTTCCATGAGGACTGGGTTGGGAAACACCAGAGTAGGATACCAATGTATGTTCAGCCTTTAGCCTCTCCTTGTTGTTTTTGGTTTTCTCATGCTGTTTAACTGGCTGTATATGGGGATATCAGGGAGTGGGATATCAAGGTGCTCATTCTAGTAAACCGATGCATGCATGTAAGAACACTTACTGGCCAGTTCCTTTGGCTAAATATGACCCAAAATGTGTTTTCTACATTTTAGGGTCTATCACACCATTTTGGGAGGGACGTGGATTTTTTTTTCCCTTACTAGTTTCTCACTTTAAGTAGCCAAATGTTTTTTTTGGGGGGTTTTGCCATAGGTCAGGCAGCTCATTTCTCAACATATTAGCCATGGTGGTTTCCGGGCACCCATATGCCCTGTAATGCTGCCTGCCATGCTGAAGCGAGGACTGTCGATCGATGAAAGCCTTTCTCGTCCCTTCATCCTTCTATTACTTGGCCGAATCAGCTTCACTTTTAGGAATCAGAAAAGGAGGATTGGTTGTATTGGTTCCATTACTCATGAGATGAATATACTTGGCAAACTGCCCGCATACCATATATTAAACATGACACAGCACATTTTAAAAATAGTTTCTGGGGGGGGGGTAAGCAAGTACATTTAAGAAAATAGAACTAAAATAAAAGGTCAGGAGTTGGAGTCTTTTCTACACCATCTATATGTGCTCCATTAGAGCCTGACTAGTTGCACAGATCTACAGTATGTTGCATTAAGATCTGACTATTTTGAAAATGGCAAAAGAAAGATTTTTTTCACAAGATAAAGTATAATGGATAGATATGGACAGAGTCTAAATAGGCATAAATGTATAACTATGTAGTTAGTATAGTTGTGATGTTGAGAACTGACACAGGATTGTTGGTTCAGGTGCTTGATACCAATAGAAGGGTGCTAATGGCCATAGCTGGATTGCAGTGGGCAGTTTGGGTGTTATGATAAAGGCCAGCGGTGGAGGAAAGAAGCTTGTGCCTAGTTGTTTTGGTTCAGCTTGCTCCTTATCGCTTCCTGGAAGGGAAGATGGGATGATGTAGTTGCCAGGGTGTGAGAGGTCACAGATCATCTATCCGCATGTTTAATGGACCTGCAGGCGTAGAGGTTCTGTAAGATGTGCAGGCTTGAGTCGGCAATCCTTTTCCGCTACCCTGATGATCCCTTGTTGTTTGGCTCCGTAGTCAGACAGTCATGGAGGAGGCGAGGACAGGATCAATGAAGGCTGTGTAGAAGTGGGCCATTATTGTTTGCAGCTGGGTGGATTACCTCAGCTGCCAGTAGAAGAACATCCCCTGCTGGTGGAGTTTTGAATGATGGGACTTGGATTTTTCTATAACCTTCTGGCAACTTGAATGACTGAAACGGTGATCATTTTCAAGTTATCGATGTTTAAAGGAAGGGGTGGAGGTTGACTTTTTTTTTAATGTTCACAATTTTCTCCACAGTCTTCACTGCAATAAAGCTTATATTCAGGATTATATCCAGGTAACAAATACTAACTAGCATCTTTACCATGGTTGGAGACACTCTCTGTGTACCACTGTTGAGATTTTTGACCGGTTGGGACGACGATCACTGGTGCAGCAGCAAACAGTATAGGAACATGATGCCTCTGTTTGACAGGTAATCTACCAATTCCACAGTCAGTATTATAGTAAAACAGCATTCTCATATACAGTGGTGTGAAAAAGTGTTTGCCTCCTTCCTGATTTCTTATTTTTTTGCATGTTTGTCACACTTAAATGTTTCAGATCATCAAACAAATTTAAATATTAGACAAAGATAACACAAGTAAACACAAAATGCAGTTTTTAAATGAAGGTTTTTATTATTAAGGGAAAAGAAAAATCCAAACCTACATGGCCCTGTGTGAAAAACTGATTGCCCCCCCCCCTGTTAAAACATAAATTAAGTGTGGTTTATCACATCTTTGGAAAGCTGAGTTCAATTTCTCTAGCCATACCCAGGCCTGATTACTGCCACACCTCTTCTCAATCAAGAAATCACTTAAACAGTACCTGCCTGACAAAGTGAAGTAGACCAAAAGATCCTCAAAAGCTAGACATCATGCTGCGATCCAAAGAAATTCAGGAACAAATGAGAAACAAAGTAATTGAAATCTATCAGTCTGGAAAAGGTTATAAAGCCATTTCTAAAGCTTTGGGACTCCAGCGAACCACAGTGAGAGCCATTATCCACAAATGGCGAAAACATGGAACAGTGGTGAACCTTCCCAGGAGTGGCCGGCCGGCCAAAATTACCCCAAGAGCGCAGCGATGACTCATCCAAGAGGTCACAAAAGACCCCACAACAACATCCAAAGAACTGCAGGCCTCACTTGCCTTAGTTAAGGTCAGTGTTCATGACTCCACCATAAGAAAGAGACTGGGCAAAAATGGCCTGCATGGCAGAATTCCAAGACGAAAACCACTGCTGAGCAAAAAGAACATAAAGGCTCGTCTCAGTTTTACCAGAAAACACCTTGATGATCCCCAAGACTTTTGGGAAAATACTCTGTGGACTGACGAGACAAAAGTTGAACTTTTATGAAGGTGTGTGTCCCATTACATCTGGCGTAAAAATAACACAGCATTTCAGAAAAGGAACATCATACCAACAGTAAAATATGGTGGTGGTAGTGTGATGGTCTGGGGCTGTTTTGCTGCTTCAGGACCTGGAAGACTTGCTGTGGTAAATGGAACCACGAATTCCGCTGTCTACCAAAAAGTCCGGCCATCTGTTCGTGACCTCAAGCTGAAGCGCACTTGGGTTCTGCAGCAGGACAATGATCCAAAACACACCAGCAAGTCCACCTCTGAATGGCTTAAGAAAAACAAAATGAAGACTTTGGAGTGGCCTAGTCAAAGTCCTGACCTGAATCCGATTGAGATGCTGTGGCATGACCTTAAAAAGGCGGTTCATGCTCGAAAACCCTCCAATGTGGCTGAATTACAACAATTCTGCAAAGATGAGCGGGCCAAAATTCCTCCACAGCGCTGTAAAAGACTCATTGCCAGTTATCGCAAACGCTTGTTGCAGTTGTTGCTGCTAAGGGTGGCCCAACCAGTTATTAGGTTTAGGGGGCAATCAGTTTTTCACACAGGGCCATGTAGGTTTGGATTTTTCTTTTCCCTTAATAATAAAAACCTTCATTTAAAAACTGCATTTTGTGTTTACTTGTGTTATCTTTGTCTAATATTTAATTTTGTTTGATGATCTGAAACATTTAAGTGTGACAAACATGCAAAAAAATAAGAAATCAGGAAGGGGGCAAACACTTTTTCACACCACTGTAGTTTCATGCAATTTTGTAATATATTAGACTGCCTATGTTAGCTTTGGTCTCAGGATGCCCTTTTTACAAAAGTGGGAACTGTTTACTACCCATCTGATGGGACACAAGTGACAATTTCTTTTACAGCTTGTTTTTAATACTCATTGCCAGAGGGAGGGACAGATCGGGGAAATCACATATTTCAGCTTTACGCTTTGAGTTATTTTTGCTTCGCCAGGAAATGCTTGGCCTATTGTCTGTTTGTTGACTTATTGTTTGCTGATGATAATGAACACAATCAGCACTGTATCATATGCAGACCTGTGGAGCTTTTCAGTGGGCTCTTGTGAAGGTGCAGTTACTGGTGTATGACCTCACGACCCTGTTGAAAACCGGTACTTAGGGTAGGTTAGTGTCCATTGTGCCGAGTGGAACTCGGTAATCCACCAGCAGATCGGGGTCAAGCCCATTGCAAAGCTTGGACTGCTCTTTCCTCAGATTGAGTTGCAGACATTGCGGAACCTTTACATTAGCTCTAACAACTTACAGAAATGGGCTACGGGGAGATGTCAGGGGCAATCAAGGACATCTCAGAGCTCCAGCCTCTTCTGCTTTGACTCGGGGCCAGCAGCGCATGCAGTTAATGTATTTCAAATGGTGTGTTAGTCCACATTGCTTTCCATAGCAATCCTTTTGCTTAGCAGCACAGCCTGGTCAGGAGTTTTATGGGCCCTAGTAAAGGTCAATCTCTCTAGAGTACTTTAGCTGTGTTTTGGCTAAGAGCAATCTGGCGAAACACAGAGTCTCCTGGGGAGCCCCTCTCTAAATACTGACTGGTAGAGGAATTGAGTTTATTGTTTAACGTGGTTGAACAACTGAGGAACTGTGGACACATGCGTCTCTATTAAACCACAGGATACTGAGCAAGCAAGAACAAGAGCTTTACATTCAACACAGTTTTGTCTTCATGTACAGTACCAGGCATTAAGACATAAATATGCTTTTGATTTCTGTATTTTGCTCGAGTGGCTAGTTTAAAGGTATCAGTCTTTTGACACTATTGCTCGCATATCAGTATGTTTGCAAAGAATTTGGACTTTTAATTTCCAGCTCAGTATTAATGTACCACTGGACTCTACACCGTGTATGAAGAAAGGGCATATTTTATATACCGGGCATTTTCTTGTCAATTTAAAAAGGGTCTTTCAGAAGCCTGAGAGGGTGCACCAGCTGTTTCTTACCTCAGATTACTAATGACACCCGTACGATGTGTATGCAATATGAGGGAAACGTTTCTCCTTTTCTTCAAAAAAAATAAGGAAAGCCAAACGTTGCTGACTAATTTATGAGTTTCTGCTTGAACTCCTCAGTGGATGTGGATTGGGGAGACTGAAGGAGCGCTTTGAAGTCTCTCTGAAGCACTTCCATAGCAACAGTGCATCAACCAGGCCTCTTTGTGTTTCTTGCTCTTGGCAAATGCTGCCTTCTGAATGAGTGTTAATACATCAGGGTAAACATTACATCTGAAGTGAAAGCTTTTCAACAGGCGATTTTGTACTTGGTGGTGTCCCTGGGGTTCTCGATTACAAACTACATCTCCTCCGAAACTAATAAAGCTATGTATAAAACCACACAGACTCAAAAAAAAAAAGTGCAAAAAGCCAGTCAACGTGGGGCGTCCGGGTAGCGTAGTGGTTTATTCTGTTGCCCACCAACACGGGGATCGCCAGTTGAAATCCCTGTGTTGGCTTGGTCAGGCGTCCCTACAGACACAATTGGCCATGGCTGCGGGTGGGGAGCCGGATGTGGGCATGCGTCCTGGTCGCTGCACTAGTGCCTCCTGTGGTCGGTCGGGGTGCCCGTTCGGGGGGGAGGGGGAACTGGGGGGAATAGCGTGATCCTCCCATGCACTACGTCCCCCTGGCGAAACTCCTCACTGTCAAGTGAAAAGAAATGGCTGGCGACTCCACATGTATCGGAGGAGGCATGTGGTAGTCTGCAGCCCTCCCCGGATCAGCAGAGGGGGTGGAGCAGCAACCAGGACAGCTTGGAAGAGTGTAATTGCATGGGTACAATTGGGGAGAAAAAGGGGGAAATATCCCCCCCCCCCAAAAAAAAAAAAACCAGTCAACGAACACTCTTTAGGCCATCTTATATAACATGGAGTGAATTTCAGCTGATTCAGTTCTACAGTAGAGGTGGGAGATGTGAAGCATCTTTACATGTCCTTCCCCCTTCCTCCTTCCTCACTGCAGACAAGCAGCATCCTGGCTTTGGGGAGGTTCAAAGTCTCACAGAACAACGATGTAGATACTCTGGTTCAGAACGAGCTTTAGGAAGGTTGAGGCACCAAATCATAAAATCACATTGCACCTATTAAAGAGCAAGTATAGTGAGCAGCAACACAATGCTATGAGCTACAATGGAGAAAAAGGATTTTTTTTTCTGATGTAAGATAGAGTAAACAGCAGGTGATGATGCTGCTTGGTGGAAAAGTGTGTAACGGATGTAGTCTGAAGGAGTGTAACAGACACCCAGAAACCAGTCTGCACACAGTCGTAGAGATCCACCCATCAATTATCCAAGCTGCTTACCCCAACCGGGGTCGTGGGTATGCTGGAGCCTATCCCAGCAGTCTCTGGTCAGCAGGCGGGGAGACACCATGGACAGGTCGCCAGTCCATCACAAGGCCGAGACACACACACATTCACACCTAGGGACAATTTAGTACGGCCGATTCACCTGACCTTCATGTCTTTGGACTGCGGGAGGAAATCAGAGCACCTGGAGGAAACCCACGCAGACACTAGCAGAACATGCAAACTCCACACAGAGGACGACCTGGGACAACCCCCAAGGTTGGACTACCAGGGGGTTTGAACCCAGGACCTTCTTGCTGTGAGGCAACAGCGCTAACCACCGGGCCAATATGCTGCCAGTCTTAGAAATGTTAAGGGTCAAATTCAGCTGATTAACTGTAAAAGTTGGCAATTTAAAATGGCGTTAGAGTAGAACAGAAATGATGAGGATGAATCATGCAGTATTTACCAGAGTAACTGCTGCGCAGCCTGTCGCTTTGCTAATTTCCTCACACGACGCTATTTATTTGTCACTATTAAGTGCTAATTCACATTTGTCGTGATTGTGTCCGCCATTGTCTTGGCTCAGTTTGCCACTGTAGTTGAAGAGTGTTAATTCTGTGTCTTTCTGTGTGTGTCTGTCCTACAGAAAGCTTACTGTGGCCACTGCAGTGAAAGGATATGGGGGCTAGGAAGGCAGGGCTACAAGTGTATCAACTGCAAACTGCTGGTCCATAAGCGCTGTCACAAACTTGTCCCTCTGACCTGCCGAAAGCTTATGGTGAGTACTTTAGGGGAGTCCATCACATCTCCAGCACCATTCTGCAGGGGTGGCCCATCATATCCACAGCTTATTGAATGTTGGTCACTGCATTTGTGGTACATATATCATGCAACCCGAGCCACTTTTCTTTGAGATGTCTTTATATTGTGACTTTTTTTTTATTATTCATTTTGCTTTTTGGTAGATGATAAAAATTTGTTCTTTATTACTATCAGATATATCTCTGCCCCTCACATTTACTTCTTCTTCTTCTTCTTCTTCTTCTTCTACTTCTTCGAAGCTTCTACGAATTCTCTTCTATGAAGAGTTTCTACGAATCATGACCATCTTACATTTAAATGCATTAACATAAAGGCAAAGAAAGCTGTTTTCATTTTGCTCCTGGGCAAAGCTTTATTTTTATGGTTTATGTTTGCTATACATTCATATTTATTAAAGATAAGAGGGATCCGTGCTGAAAAAGAATGACTTGTAAAGCTTTCTTTACAGAGTTTTTGGTTTTGTAAACATGGGCTTCGTGAAGCTGGCTTTCTCTTTTTCTGTTTTCTAACACTTGCTCTTTATTGAAATAAGTGATCAATTTTGAGAATAGTGGCAGATGGCCAACGCGCTATTCAAACATGTAATCAATCAATTTGCCAATCAATCAAGCTGTAATTTAACACAGAATCCCAAATCCACCCCCAGGAGACCAAAGTCCTACTCAGAAGCTCAATTAAATCAATACAGTCGTCACTATTGTATTATAACTATACCCTTTTTAGCAATAGTAACCTTTTGTAAAGCTGTCTGGAATCTTCCTTTTGATCACAGCATTGACGGTCATGCAAGATAAGAGAGGTTCAAGCTTGATAACATGAAAACACAAAATCTCTTTACCAATGAGGAAGCCACCATGCCTCTATGCAGCACTGTTTCCATGCATTGTCTGGTTGAGAGCATCTCTCTCAATAGAGGCATGTTTCTCTCGTCCCCGGCTAAGATTATTTATCATACACTGTGTCAGCTCACGGCAGCCATGCATGGATATTTAGGTGGATTTGTGACTTTTTTTCTTCAGGATCCAGTCATGCCATCACAAGAGCCCTCTTTAGATGAGAAGAGTGAAGAGGTGGACCTCCCCCCAGAAGACACAGAGGACACGAATGGAAGTAGGACTTGAATCTCTCTCTTTTTGAAACTAAAGAATTGAGTGCTGATGTTAGACTGCTGTCTGTGTTTTATGGCGTAAAAGGAAAACAAAAATCTTACGAGGCCAACTGTTATTTGAAAGTTCGGTAACACTTTCTATGAAGCTCGCATCTGTAACGCCCTATAAGCATCTATAACGCCTTATAAGCATCTATTGCTTCTGTAACGCCCATACTTTCCTATAATGTGTATTACAATGACTAACGGCTATGGCTGAAGACTGTGAAATAGCACTGAAGTGTCATTATGCATCTCTACAAAACTTCAGCAAAACAAGTTGGCTATGATGCATTATGACATTTGACAGATAAACAGGCTAATGATGACGTATTTATAATGCATAAATCCATTTTAAATTGACATAATGTACCATAAAGGGGGTTATGAGGTGTTGTGAGGGCGTATGCATGGTTATAATGAATCTTACAATGACTTATAGCTACACTTATAGGGTGTTATAGATGCTTATAGGCCATTGTAGATGCAAGCTTCATAGAAAGTGTTACTGAAAGTTCTTGTGTGCAGAATATGGATCCTGATAAATCATCCAAGAACATGGTAGATACATTTAAATATGTTCTGGAATATGACAGCTGGCAAGAACAGTACCAAAAGTCTGATTGTGCTGCCTCACTTTTTATTCTGGCGGTGTACTCAGATTTGAGATGAAATTACACGTTTTATTTGCATTTTGTCAAGAAGCAGACTCAAGTGCAAATTCGTAAAAGCAAACTTATTATGTTGCATGTTTCAAGTATAGTAACGTATTGAAAAATAATTTATTACAGTTTGGAAAGTTTGTCTTTAGGTTAAAGTAAAAAATTCAGGTTTGCCTGTATCTTCTGAAGAATCTGAAGAACTGTAAAGCAAGTTCAGGTCTATTATTCTTGCTCAAGATGTTGAAAACCCAGTAGTTTAAATGCACAATATTTTTAAAACCACTTTATTTATTTTATTTTATTTATTTATCTTTATTTATTTATTTTTATTTTATTTATTATGTTGCTTTGTTGTTGAGATTTTGTTGAATTTCAAAATGAGGGGTAAGATTTGATTCGATCTTCTTGAGATCCTGATATGGTGGTCATATCGTACATCACAATTTGGACTTGCTTGACTTAATCCTTATGAGTAATATGTTGCCCAAATAGAGGCTCTACTTTGCCCCCTGACAAAACCTGACAAAGAATCATGTAACTACTTAAATAAAGGACTCTCCTGGGTTGAGTGAGGGATTCAGTATAATCTCAACAATCACTGGTCCCTGAGATAAATGAGGGCCTTCATCCCATCTAAGATTATGTATTAAGCTGCTGGGCAGTGTCTTAAGTAGGAGAATGCAGCATCTTTGAGGGAGGGCTGATTGTGACGGGTGCCTTTGGCAGGAGCTTTACTGACAATCTGCTCAACTTCCTGACGTTTCTGTGAGGACAATGGCAAAGAATTCAAAGAAAACCCAATCATGAAATAGAGGTGACCATAAAAGGGAGGTAGAGACACCCATCACTCATGTTTTTATGTTTTCTTACTTAGCAGACACGTAATCCAGGGTGCATGTCATGTCAAGCACAAATGTTGTGAGTACACATTAGGTGGATCACCAACAGCGATGCGAAGGAATGTTTTTCAGGAATCAGGAAAACTTTATTTGAAATATTTTTCCCCCAGCCCACAGCAGTGCAACACAAAGACAAACACATATCTAAAACCTATGAGAACACATATATCAAACTACCAAAAAAAATTACTGTCCAGCAGAGTGAATGCCAGGGTGATTGTCGGAACTGCCGGTCTGCATGGGCTAGCAGTTAGCTTAGCCTGCCCTGCTTCCACGTCCTGTCAGACCGCCCTCGGTGTTTCTTCCTCGGGTGCAGCTCCAGGCAGGGCCATGGTCCCTGGGCCCACTAGACGCAGTGGACCAGGCTCCCTTTTGAGCCTTTTTTGAAGAAAGTAAGCGAGTCAGTTGCACTGATGGAAAATGGGAATTAGTTTCACCATCAGTGCCAGCTGAGCGATAAGTCCGGATGTAGAGCTCAGTGCTTTTGAAGTGGACATGGACAGCAGCCTTCCAGGGGCAGAACAAAGAGGGGGAGCAGAGTGTACATGTTAATGGGACTTTGCAGGTAAATTGGTGCAGTTCTTGGAACTGCCCTGCAGCAAGGTTTTAAACTTAATGCAGGCAGCAACCCGGAGGGCAGTGTGCAGCTTCTCTTGACTGTAATGTCAATTTATTGGTTTGAACCGTGGAGTCGACTGCAAATGTCAATCCACTAATAACGTTAGAGGAATCCTGTGTTAGAGTTCAGTTCTACTTATCCTATTTGCAGACAAATAAAAAAACGATGATAAATAGACGGGCATTGCATTCATCCAGCGCTTTACCACAAATGACAAAAGTTTGCATGGAAGCAGTGTTTAGTATCCCTCTGGTAGAGTTCAGCACACTTGTAAACTCTCTGACAAGGAAACTCGGAGGTTTTTTGGTGACTGGTTGCGGTGCACCACCATATTTTAGGGCACATTATGTTAATCTTATTTTAGTTTAGTTGTTGGCTGTGGTCAGACTGTTATAATCCAGAAAATGTTTCACTGAAGGCAAACTAACTGCTTCTGGTTTCCCATAAAAGCTGGTGGACAGTACGCCCGCCCAAGTTGTTTTACCCTTGGCTGCTGTGACACAAGCCAGGCCTGCTTCATCTCCCACCATCCAGTATCACTCTCTGTCAAACCTGTTATACATACACACACACACACACACACACACACATATATATATATATATATATATACATACATTCATACATACATACACACACACACACACACATATATGGATATATAGATAGATAGATAGATAGATAGATAGATAGATAGATAGATAGATAGATAGATAGATAGATAGATAGATAGATAGATAGATAGATAGATAGATAGATAGATAGATAGATAGATAGATAGACAGACACACATGTTCCATCTAACCCCTCACTGCCAACTCTCCAGGCTTGTGATTGTATAAAGAGATTAAAAAAGAAAATCCCAATGCATCTTCACAATCTTGTTTTCCCCTGACTGAAAGTTTCAGCCAGACATCTTTCTTTTGTGCGACAGGCCAAATGAAATTAGAGCATACAGCGAAAGCGCAGACCTTACGGGCTTGACTTTCCCTCTGTTTTAAGAGGATGTGTCCCTGGACTACTGAAGAGGGGTTATTTTGGCAGACAGTGCTTGCTTGTAAACGTCTTTAGACACACTGTTTGTCCTACATTCTAGAAAATCGTCTTAATACTAATAATAATGTTCTCAAAAGCACTTAGATAACCAGTTAGATGAACTACATCCCATTAAGTTGACCTCTTAATGTTATACAACTGCCAAGGTGCCCAGAGTATCACGGTTTGGTACACATGCTGGTGTATAGAATAATAGTTGGCTGACCCAGTTTGTCACGACCTGTTCAGAACAAGCCCTGCTGCACTTGGCTAACCATACCGCCATCTGCTGGTGAAGAAATAGAACTGTTATACCACTACTACTTAATAATAACAATAATAATAATAATAATATTTGTTGTTGTTCTGTTTTATGAGCAAAACAACAGCAACAAAATAGTAAATCACTTTTCATCGACAGGAGATCTCATCGACTCAGGGCGGGTAACTGTTAACTACTCGTAGGGATTGCATTTATAAAAGGGTGAGGTTTGAGCCTACCTTAGTACCCCCATGCGTCTTATATTTTCTGATGCTGCTGGGGTGTATGACACCGATTATGACGTGTTGTACTGCGTGACTTAAAACGGTGAGACCTTCGTGATCACCGTGGAGAAATTGGTTGTTGACAGCAGTTGCATGTTCAGAGGCAAGGACAAAGTACTGAAGATGAGAATACAACCAAATGGTCAGTGCTGCTGCAATAAACAAGGACATGCTCAGCTAGAGAGATAGATATGTTTTTAAGCTGTATGTGCAAGTGTAGCATGCACCACCAGCTGTTCCAAAAATAATGTTCTTAGTTTCACATTGATGTGCAGATCTTGTGACAATTCATGTGTTGGAGTTTTGATGTGAATGAAAATATGGCTACGAATAGAGACAAGGAATGGAAATCCCTGTGAGATTATCATTCTAGATTTCTGCATCTTAAACATTGCAACGATACGAACAGCAAAAAAAAAAGAAGAAGAAAAACTGTAGATTCAGGGAAGAGCTGTCACTCAAGGCATTTTCACATTCGTACCTTTCATCCCGCAGTTGATTTGCAGGAACATATGCTAGCTCAAATGTAAAGATATGCACAGAACTATGTGTGAGTTTTAGCACAGACAAGGGTCTCGTGCTCGTGTACTAATGAGTACCAGTGAATTGGTTGCCTGCTGGGTTGGGGCCAGTGTGGCAGGCAGCATGGTGCTGCTGTATGGCAAATGGTGTAAAAGACGTCTTGAAGCAATCTCCTGTACACCCCAGTGAGTCAAAAACTCAAACATAGTAACTTAATTATTTTAAGATAGAGCGCAGGAGGAGAACTGTCAAAGATGGAGTTCAATTTGGACCTCGTCCTCCCCTCTACCTCTGCTACCAAGTTGTCCTGGCTGAATGTTACGACAGAGCTGGCTTTTCGGGTTTTTTGTGTGTTTTTGTTTGTTTTGTTTTTTGTTTTTTTGTGGATTTTTTCCCCCTTTTTCTCTCCAGTTGTATCTGGCCAATTACCCCACTCTTCCGAGCCATCCCGATCTCTGCTCCACCCTCTCTGCCGAGCCGGGGCATGCTGCAGACTACCACTAATCCTCCTCTGATACATTTGGAGTCGCCAGCCGCTTCTTTTCACCTGACAGTGAGGAGACGGCAAAGAGTGAGGAGGTAGCGCATGAGAGGATCACCCTATTCCCCCAGTTCCCCCTTTCCCCAAACGGGTGCCCCGACCGATCAGAGGAGGCGCTAGTGCAGTGACCAGGACACATACCTACATCCAGCTTCCCACCCGCAGACACGACCAATTGTGTCTATAGGGACGCTCCAACCAACCCGGAGGTAACACGGGGATTCGAACCAGCAATCCCTGTGTTGCTAGGCAATGGAATAGACTGCCACGCCACCCGGACGCCCTAGAGCTGGCTTTTCTAACCAGTAATTTTAATCTTGTTGGTATTGCTCACCTCTCAGTACATAACAGTATATACGTAGATCCGTGTGATGACTACTAACTGGTCATAGTTACAGAGAAGGCTGTTACGGACATACACACAATGGAGGATTTTAGCCTCCTCTGGGATGAACACTCCTTCTTCAGTCCCTCCTGTTGGTTGCATCCATCTTGTCAATTCATTCCAGATATCCACACCCAAGAATTTAAAGATGGAGGATACCCACCTCCTCTCCTTAGGTGGTGTCAGGTGTCAGTAGCACTTAGCTCCATCGTATTGATGTTGGGCTGCAGGTTGTTGTCTCGGCAGTCCTACATCTCCATCCCCTCACAAATGAATCTGACAACATCTAGATGTTCCTGATTTAGTACTTCTGATTTGTAACTTTCTGATTGATTAGAAGTGCAACTAATACGTTGTTGTACTCTCTTTCTGCCTGGTGTTTGCAGTACCTTTCTTACCACACAATCGCACAGTGGATAAAGCAGAAGATGTAGATCCAGAGGTAAGAAAGCAAAATGCAAGCGACCTCCATATCACTTCATTGTAGGAACAATACACATAATAATAATAATAATAATAATAATAATAATAATACTTTGATTCTTAATGTTTTCTACTTAGAATTACAATTTCGGAGTAAAATTACTCAGTGCTCAATGCTATTCATGTAGTAGCCAGTGTTTAACTTCAGTCAAACACTAAAAATATCCCTTTGACGCTGAAATCTCAATATATTAGACCTTTGAGTACAGGTCACGAGGTGTGATTTAGTGTCAAACAATTTCTTGAGTGTCTTTGCATGATTTTATCTTTTATAATTTTAAGATGGGGGGGTGGGGGGGCTTGACTCCAAAGCCTATTAAGTTGTCAACCACTGCCATACTGCATTACATACCATTAAACCTCCACCCCACCCCAGGACATCAAAACGGTGGTGGACGGCATCGACGGCATCAAGATTTCTCAGGGCTTGGCGCTGAGCCTGGGTGACTTTGACCTGATCCGCGTGATAGGACGGGGCAGCTACGCCAAGGTGCTGCTGGTGCGGCTGAAGAAGAACGAGCAGGTGTACGCCATGAAGGTGGTGAAGAAGGAGCTGGTGCACGACGACGAGGTGAGATGCCAAGGCACACGGAGAGAGAGAGGGGGAGAGAGAAAGATAGAGATAATTTGAATTTACAACAGCTCTTTATTTAACGAGAAACAAACTTTTAACAATGAACAATGACATCATCAAACACATTCACTCCTGTACATTAACATGCACCGAAAGAGTTCAACTTCCATCACACAACCCAAGATCGATTCAGAGATTTTTCTGTATTTATTTTTTGTCTATTAAAAAAGAAACAGACTTGGGCATCCGGGTAGCGTAGTGGTCTATTCTGTTGCCTATCAATACAGGGATCGCCGGTTCGAATCCCCGTGTTACCTCCGGCTTGGTCGGGCCTCCCTACAGACACAATTGGCCGTGTCTGCAGGTGGGAGGCCGGATGCGGGTATGTGTCCTGGTTGCTGCACTAGCGCCTCTTCTGGTCGGACAGGACGCCTGGTCAGGGGGAAGGGGGAACTGGGGGGAATAGCATGATCCTCCCACGCACTACGTCCCCTGGTGAAACTCCTCACTGTCAGGTGAAAAGAAGCAGCCGGTGACTCCACATGTATTGGAGGAGGCATGTGGTAGTCTGCAGCCCTTCCCGGATCGGTAGAAGGGGTGGAGCAGCGACCGGGACGGCTTGGAAAATAGGGTAATTGGCCAAGTACAATTGGGGAGAAAATTAAAAAAGAAACAGACTTTAACATGACATCTTTTTTTAACGATTTGAACAAAAAGTCACTCCTTCACATTAACCTGTCCAATAAAGACTTCATTTTCCATCTCGGAACCGATTCACATATCAATTGAGAGAGACAGACAGAGAGAGAGAGAGACAGAGAGACAGACACACATATGCAGAGAGACAGACAGACAGACAGACAGACGGACAGACAGAGAGATGTGAACAGGGGAGTGAGTGGTAGACCAAACCAACTGAGAGTCAGAGAAAAGGTAGCGGAGTGAGCAGAGCATGAGCTGAATTGTTTGGGAAGGAGAAAGAAGGAAGATTACAGTGAGGGAGACCGAGTGAGAGGGAGGTAAAGGGTGGAGAGAGAGGGAGAGACGAACGGGGAAACTGCCAAAAGGGTTTAGTCAGGGATTGAAAGCTTCTGAAAGGAGAGAGGAGAAAATATACAAAGGAGGGAAGAGGAGAGAGAGCAGGTAGTGGGAACAGCCTGAAAGAGGGGGAGAGCTTGTGCGTGGTGAAAAGGGCTCAGGATGAAGACGGGATCAACAGGCAGGTGGTGAGTCACTAAGTGAGTGAGGAGGAAGGAGGTGATGTATGCCAGAGACGGACATCTTTTTGGCTGTGGTAAATTCAGATGAACATCATTTATCACTGGGGGCGGCACTGTGGTGTAGTGGTGAGCGTGGTCGCCTCACGACCCTGAGAGAGAGCAGGATAAGCAGCCTGGATAATGGATGGATGGATCACTTATGACTCACTGGATGCAGTGTTTAGGCATTTCAACGCATGTTTACCGAGCCAGAAAACGGAGCTGTGTCGCTTTTTAAGGTGTCTTATTATCCTGGTAATGAAACGCTCCATCCTTGCCATGGAAGATGTTTGACTTTAAATCTTGTATACCAGTGACTTTTGGTGCAGCTTGGATTTAGACTGGTAAAATAGCACCATAACAGGGTTTCTTGGGGGGGGGGGGATACCATCTCCGATAAGCAACAACACTGATGCATCTGACATTACTCAGCTGTAGCAGGAAATGTGTGTCTCATTTAACGGCATTACTGGCCTCGTTGGTTGTGGCGGGTTTTGACTCGTGAGCATCTATTCCACTGACAAACATGCAATAAAATATATTCTATCACTTTTGTTGGATAGATATTAAATAAAACAAAGAAACATGTTAAATGCTGAATTATATACATGACTTCCACATTCGGGCGGCACGGTGGCGCAGTGGTTACCACGGTCACCTCACAGCAGGAAGGTACTAGGTTCGAGCCCCGGGGTAGTCCAACCCTGGGGGTCGTCCCGGGTCGTCCTCTGTGTGGAGTTTGCATGCTCTCCCCGTGTCTGCGTGAGTTTCCTCTGGGGGCTCCGGTTTCCTCCCACAGTCCAAAGACATGTAGGTCAGGTGAATTGGCCGTACTAAATTGTCCCTAGGTGTGAATGTGTGTGTGTGTGTGTGTGAATGTGTGTGTGTGTGTGTGTGTGTGTGTGTGTGTGTGTGTCGGCCCTGTGATGGACTGGCAGCCTGTCCAGGGTGTCTCCCTGCGTGCCGCCCAGTGACTGCTGGGATAGGCTCCAGCATCCCCGCAACCCTGGTTGGGATAAGCGGCTTGGATGATGGATGGATAGATGGACTTCCACATTCAGGATATGATCCATCAGACCCCATGAATCAGTTGACTCTTTTATGTTTCTGTGGCATTATATCAATTTAAGATTTAGACCATTAACTCCAAAGGCTGATCAATTCATTAGACATGACTACTTGATTAAACATTGAACCATAAACATATGACAAATCAATAAGTTAGTCCATCTCATTGCCAGCTGTTGAAATGCTGTTTTTTATTCACCTCAAACTGCTAAAAATGGTTTTCCTTTGCGTTTTGTTTGGACACATCGTGACAGACATAAATCTCCATCTTGTTAAAACCTCACCAGTGCCACAAGAGCAGAGACACTAACACTCTCCCTCTTTTATTGTGAGGCGTTATGTGTTGTTTATCCCCTGCATGGGGTAACAGTCTTTATTAATGTTTAAGCGAGCAGAGGTATTGTTCCTATTTTTGGTGCTAAATCTGCCCGACTGCTCATTATGGTAGCTGAAATGTTCAGCCTGTCTGCAGCCCCTACCCCACCCAGCTGCATTCACTGCAGTTCTTCATACACAGCTGTTGTTGTCATCGGTGATGTTGTTCTGGGAGGCGGTTTGCAAGGGAACGATGCTCAAACAGGAGGAGGAGAAAGTCGGTGCTCCTTTATGCCACTAGATAGAGCTCATGTTCAACCCATCCAGGCTCAGCGCTCATGGCCTCTTCTGCTTAAAACCTGATCAGCCCTTTCTCAGGAGCGCAACTTTAAACATTTGCAACTTTGTCGACACCTTTTCATTCCACTTGTATTCTTAGACATTTTAGGCATAAATCTAACAAGTCTCACTGAAGGTCAGAGCAACAGGTTTACATGATGGAGATGACATTTGCCTACACGCAAGTTGTTTTTTTTGGGGGGAGTTTTTTTGGGGTTTTTTCCCCCCTTTTTTCTCCCCAATTGTATCCGGCCAATTGCCCCACTCTTCCGAGCCATCCCGGTCGCTGCTCCACCCCCTCTGCTGATCCGGGGAGGGCTGCAGACTACCACATGCTTCCTCTAATACATGTGGAGTCACCAGCCGCTTCTTTTCACCTGACAGTGAGAAGTTTCGCCAGGGGGACGTAGCGTGTGGGAGGATCACGCTATCCCCCACCCCCTAGTTCCCCCTCCCCCTGAACAGGTGCCCCGACCGACCAGAGGGGGAGCTAGTGCAGCGACCAGGACATATACCCACATCCAGCTTCCCACCCGCAGATACAGCCCATTGTGTCTGTAGGGACGCTCGACCGAGCCGGAGGTAACACAGGGATTTGAACCAGCGATCCCTGTGTTGGAAGGCAACGGAATAGTCCGCTACGCTACCCGGACTCCCCCTACACACAAGTATTTTATACAATCAAAGCTTTTCGAGTCTGCTCTTACAGGCCTTAACATTACTGTTCAGGATTACACCATCCCTTCCTGCCAGTGTTTGGATTGGGAAACAGTTTTTCATTTATTCATGAGGCTATTCATGCAAATTAGTAAATTATTCATCTATTTAGCGGGCTAATGCCCGACATCAAAGTTAGCTTGTAAGAGCCTCATAGAAACAGACTTCATTACATGTACTACTAAAAAAGCTCAGTTGACCAGCTGGAATGTGTTATGAGGTTACACGACCACAGACTTTGCATGGGCGAAGTACTGATCATCATCATCTTCACCACATGGGGTCACATAATCTGCAGATAAAACTGAACTTGACTGTGTTGGAGCACAGCACAACAGACATTGTTGTAGTTCATCTAAAAGATTTATTAACTCCCGTTTATTGACAGCGGACATCAGAATAAAAGCCCCTCGCCTTGGGCAACAACAGTGCCTTAGAGCTTTCATGACTAAATCATCAAAATGAGAAGCACATTCACATGCGATTTTTCACAATGTTTTTGTGAAACAATAAAAGCAGATTTCCGATTTACGACGCCTTCTAAAGACATGGCATGAAAGTGCGTCACTGACAGCTAACAGGAAGCGTGATATTGTAGATATTAAGGTAGTATTTATGGGGATGTTTTGGAGTTCATCGTTCCACTGGCTCCACCAAGTATCTCTTTGTAAATTAAAAAATCGGATTTTTGATTCTGATTTCTTGCCTTGGCTTCATTACTTATAAAGAATTTACTTGATAAGAGTTTTATGACGGCAATAAAACATTTTTTTTCCTGGATAATGTTTTTTTTCCCTCTTCCCATTACTAACAAATATAAAAACACCCTTGTGTTATAAAGGGGAATTGTCTCCGGATGTCACCCCCACAAGGCGCCGCACTGCCCGTGTCATCATCGGTGGCAGACCGGGACATGTCTTCGAGGGCATGCCTTGCGTGTGTTCAGCCTGGTTATCATTTGGCACGCCATCCCGGGTCCAGCCTCTTTGCAGGAGTATTGGAAGACTTGTGTTCATATTTTTCTAATGAATAAATCGGCCCCAAGCCAGACAGTTTGATCTCTGTGTTTTTGTCTCCCGGACTGAAATTACCCTGGATAGCTTGGTACAAATGTAGAAGTCAGTAGAGCTTGTATTAAACCATAGATAGCCTCCCCCCCGCCCCCAAATATACTAAAAAGCAAAAAAAATAACACTTGAATATCCTTGAAAGGTACAATTTGCACCCACCTAGCAATAAATCTTTTTATGGCCACGTCTTCTCGGTCAACATATCGAATAAGAGCTTCAGTTTGAACGCATTGGCAGCACTATATTGTTTTTATTGTAATAATCGTATTTAGTTTCTTCAAATGGCACTCGTTTGTCAAATGAAGGAGAGCAGAAAATGTACAAAACTCATCAGGAAGTGTCGAGAAAGTGCCCTTTGTTTCAGGAATGAATGGCTTGAAACAGAAGAACTCTGTATGTTCTTAATGAGATGTTACCGGAACCTTAGAAAAGGTTGCAAGGCGGTCACTGCCCCAGATGACCTTATACCTCAGTAGTACCCTGGTATTCACCCACCAACAGTCTGAAGAACTCTGCTTTCAGGAGTAGGACACTTCACCATCATGTTTGTAACCTGAAGCAGAGGATGCAGTTGTGGTATTGTATGGTGTTTTTTTTTTTTTTTTAATTCATTTCAACCTCCTTTCTCTGAGGAACTGGGGGCTGACTGACTGACACTGACACATTGTCTAACCGAGAGGTGGGCGTGTTGTTCTGAGAGAGAATAAGGATTTTTCGTCTGTGGTGTTGTGTATCTCATTGTCTGCCTGTTTGACAGCATCCTGGCTCTTGGCAGCCCTCTATTGATCAGACAAATTGATTGGTAATGTGTTATTTCATCTCTGTCTGTCTCCCACCACCTCCCTACACCAACCCTGTCCCTGTCCCTGTCCCTGTCCCTGTCTCTGTCTCTCACTCTCACTCTCTCTCTGTCTCTCTCTCTCTCTCTCTCTCTCTCTCTCTCTCTCTCTCTCTCTCTCTCTCTCTCTCTCTCTCTCTCTCTCTCTCTCTCTCTCTCTCTCTCTAGGATATTGACTGGGTGCAGACAGAGAAGCATGTGTTTGAGCAGGCGTCCACCAATCCCTTCTTAGTAGGCCTCCATTCCTGTTTCCAGACAGAAAGTCGGTAAGGGGCTGACTAACTCTCTTTAAAGTGCTCATTTCTCAGGATTGAATTCACACTTGTACAAACTCGCACCTCGATAGAGCTCTTCTCACATGGCTGTGTGCCCCAGAGTGTTGATTTAATATCTTTAATTAATATATTGCAATCAATAGCACATATGGTTAAGAAAACCATCTTCAAAAGGAGCATATGGGGGCATCCGGGTAACGTAGCAGTCTATTCCGTTGGCTACCAACACAGGGATCGCCGGTTCGAATCCCTGTATTACCTCCGGCTTGGTCGGGCGTCGCTACAGACACAATTGGCCAGGTCTGCTGGTGGGAAGCCGGATGTGGGTATGTTTCCTGGTCGCTGCCCAAGCACCTCATCTGGCCAGTTGGGGCGCCTGTTCAGGGGGGAGGGGGAACTGGGGGGAATAGCGTGATCCTCCCACACGCTACATCCCCCCTGGTTAAACTCCTCACTGTCAGGTGAAAAGAAGCGGCTGGCGACTCCACAGGTATCGGAGGAGGCGTGGTAATCTGCAGCCCTCCCCGGATCGGCAGAGGGAGTGGAGCAGCGACCGGGACAGCCCGGAAGAGTTGGGTAATTGGCCGGATACAATTGGAGGAGAAAAGGGGGGAAAAGCCCCCCTCCCAAAAAAAGGAGCATATGACATAAGTACAGTTCCTAAAAATTACATTTACTCAAATCAAAGTGATGTGCAGTGGATGTCAAAACTCGGCTCGACCTTTCCAGTTTCCTGGTCTTGTTATGTTTAGCCCTGAAGGAAAAATCCATCAATTTGGCCTGTATTCAGTGGAATCATTTATTAACAAACAAAATCACGCTGAAAAATAAAAGGCTATATATTTCTAATGATGCATTAAAAATGGAAAACCAAGTGCGTAAATGTCACCCCTTATAATTTGGGGATGGCAGCAGTGTTAATAATTGATAACTACATTCCAGAGCTCATACAGATTTGCCTCTCCCTGAAATTAACGGAAGATCTTCCAAATAGGATTTCACAGTTTCTTTTTTGCAAAGAAAGTGTTTACAAATGTATAGAGACAAGAACGTTGATCTATTAAACGACTCCAGATGTGGGAGAGTTTATGGTTAAAATGCTCAGAATGGTTAAAATATATTAAAAAGAAGACCTCCAAGATGTTAAATGGTCACTAACACGCAGCGAGGACTTTAGGAAGAGAGGAATCGTGGCACCAACAGAACTTCAGACCAAACCTCCAAAGTGGATGTCGATGTAAAGCGTTGGCTCATGAAGGATGCAAACAAGATGCCAAGAGCAACCCAAAAACAAAACCTCTGGGTCTGGCTTTGAGGGGCTGAATAGCAAGATGGAGGCCATGCCTCACTGAAAAGAACATACAAGAACAAAATAAATTGGTGGAAATGAGGCACTGTCCTTTTTGAAATTGGTGAGTGCTACCCTACATCCTTGGATGTGGTTCTTTGAAATACAAGAACACACGTTTTATTTTAAGACTCAGTCACATAAAATCATTGTGGAGAAATATCTTCTGGTTTGAATAAACAAGCGTATAACTTTTTTTTTCTTTGTGGGGGGAGCAAATACTGCAGAACACCAGTCTGTAAGGTTGGGCATCATCATAGCCATAATTACTAATCCTTTCATACAAGCTTTTTATATTTTGCACCAGATTTGATGTAGATAATGGTCTTGGGCATATGCACCAATTAACTCCACTGTTTGGTAGCTGGCTGCCAGACATCCAGCAGTTATTTACATAGACTTTCAAGAGTTGGACTGCGGAGTAAATTGATCCAGATCAGCCGGATCCAGCAGCAGTTAAGACACGGCCCAAGTCAAACCCATTCTGAATGCTTCGGTTTACTCTGTTCATTTTGCACCTGACTGCAACCCGAGTGAAATACAACACACCGCTGAACACGCAAGACTATTTCTAAAACCAGAAGCACACCAACAGTCAAAGAACCAGGTGTCCGGGTAGCGCAGAGGTCTATTCCGTTGCCTACCAACACTGAAATCACCGGTTCGAATCCCCGTGTTAACCTCCGGCTAGGTCGGGCGCCCCTACAGACACAATTGGCCGTGTCTGCGGGTGAGAAGCCGGATGTGGATGTGAATCCTGGTCGCTGCACTAGCACCTCCTCTGGTTGGTCAGAAGGTCTGTTCAGGGCAGAGGGGTAACTGGGGGGAACAGCAGGATCCTCCCACGCGCTACGTCCCCCCGGCGAAACTCCTCACTGTCAGGTGAATAGAAGCGGCTGGTGACTCCTCATGTATCGGAGGAGGCATGTGGTAGTCTGCAGTCCTCCCCGGGTCGGCAGAGGGGGGTGGAGCAGCAACCGAGATGGCTTGGAAGAGTGGGGTAATTGGCCAAGTGCAACTGGGGAGAAAAAGGGGGGCAAAAAATCCAAAAGAAAAAGAAATCGAAGAGCCAAATGCAAATATCAGAGAAAGAGAATCACTGTCACACTCTGGAAATATGCACGTCCATCAGTTTGGTTGTGTAACGCTAATTTTTGTGGCCACCCTACTAGTCAACTGCCATAAGCGAAACATTCAGACACTATTTGGATATGGTAACTAAATCCGTCCATTGACAGCCATTATTGGCAACCTTTATATTAGCGTTCTGACATGAGTAAACTCTGGGGCTACAGCATAGTTAAATAAACATATTTGACACCTAATTCATTTACCATTATGGCAGGAAAATGCCTACATTTCTGAAAGCTTCTGCAGAGCTGTGGGCTATTGAATCTGTTCATTTTCTTTAAAAATGTTTTCCAATTTGGGGTCTGACTTTGGCAGCCCTGGTCTTGCATGTAGGGGTCTCATTAAATTAGGGTTGTTAAACAGTCACGCCGCGAGTGCAGTGGGAGAGGAGAGGGCTGAGACCGCAGCACTTCCAACCAATCGTAGTGGTAGGTATTTTTGCTGATGCCCAACGCTCCTCAAAAGGCACGTTGACTTGTTTGGCTATGGAGAAACCTTGATAATTAAACTGCTGTAGATATTTTAGCGAAAAAAACGAACAAACATTTTTTTTTGACTCCAAACAATTACACGCGCGTCATAGATTAAATGAATAATGACATAGAAATGTGGCGGTGGTGAAACAAGCAATGGGCCAGTTTCTCTGGTGTGAAGCAAGGCAGGGCTCCTTGTCTAGTGTGAAGATGAATAATGGCAGATATCAAGATGTTTTGATGGAAGATCTGCTGGTCTCTGGAGAGTAAAAAAAAATCCTGTTGAAGAAAATGTTTCTTTCAACATGTAAACAGTCTGACACACACAGCCAAATTACCCAACGAATGTCTCCCCAAAGGAAGACCTGCATCTCAGCATGAATCAGCCCAGACACAGATCTCCATCTCCTGCCATAGAAAGTCTATGGACTGACCCAAAGAGGGGCACACATAAGAGGTCCGCTTGCTGCTTTAGGCAGGCAGCATGACATCTTTTGCAGGATATTTCCCCCAAGTAGTGATTTAAGTTTTCCATTTTCAGTTTAGCGTTAAAAACCACCTTGAGTTTCACATCCGGGTGGCGTAGTGGTCTATTCCGTTGCCTACCAACACGGGGATCGCTGGTTCGAATCCGCGTGTCACCTCCGGCTTGGTCGGGCGTACAGACACAATTGGCCGTGTCTGCAGGTGGGAAACCGGATGTGGGTATGTGTCCTGGTCGCTGCGCTAGCGCCTCCTCTGCTCGGTTGGGGCGCCTGTTCCGGGGGGGCTGGGGAGAATAGCGTGATCCTCCCATGCGCTACGTCCCCCTGGTGAAACTCCTCACTGTCGGGTGAAAAGAAGCGGCTGGCGACTCCACATGTATGGGAGGAGGCGTGTGGTAGTCTGCAGCCCTCCCCAAATCGGCAGAGGGGTGGAGCAGTGACAGGGATGGCTCTGAAGAGTGGGGTAATTGGCCAGATACAATGGGGGGGGGGTGTCCCGTTGAGTTTTTAATTTCATATCGCTGTCTGTTTTATCCAAATGCAAGAGAGGAGTCAGATTCAGTCGTTGCAACACAATAAAGACTAGATGATTTGCGCGGCCATGTAGACGTTTGATGCCCACTACAGGTAAACATGAGAGACGCAGTCTTGAGTCGGTGAAATGTTTTGGTTTTTTTTCTGCAGACTTCCTCATCACTCTTCTTAAGCCTTCTATACTTTTATACACAGGCTGTCCTTGTGCACTCATCTATACACTTCCTTTACTCCTGTGATTCACACGCTGGACTCGGAGAAACCCTCTGAGAAGGTTTGCTGTTTGCTAACGTCTGTGTTCTCACACTTTGCCCTGGTCCTCAGGTTGTTTCTTGTTATCGAGTATGTGAACGGCGGCGATCTGATGTTTCATATGCAACGACAACGGAAACTCCCCGAAGAACACGCACGGTAAAGATCCAGATAGTTTTTTTACTTTACCATATGATGAGGACTAAACCTTTAACAGGAAATTCAGTGGATGTTATAGTAGCTTGTACAGTAAACACACAGTCTTCAGGAATGTGACCTGTACAGAGAAAGAGGAGGGTTTGTTTTGACTTTCATAACCCATACTAATTTTAAATACACTGCTGTTTAACTTCACTGTTTACAAACAATGTCAGTCATTCACAACTATTCTACAGCTTTAGAAGCCTTAATGGGGGGGCATCCGGGTAGCGTGGCGGTCTATTCCGTTCACTACCAACACGGGGATCGCCGATTCGAATCCCCGTGTTACCTCTGGCTTGGTTGGGCATCCCTACAGACACAATTGGCCGTGTCTGCGGGTGGGAAGCCGGATGTGGGTATGTGTCCTCGTTGCCGCACTAGCGCCTCCTCTGGTCTCTTGGGGCAGCTGTTCGGGGGGGAGGGGGAACTGGGGGGAATAGCGTGATCCTCCCATGCGTTACGTCCCCCTGGTGAAACTCCTCACTGTCAGGTGAAAAGAAGCAGCCGGCGACTCCACATGTATGGGAGGAGGCCTGTCGTAGTCTGCAGCCCTCCCCGGGGGTGGGGAGGGTGGGGGGGTGGAGCAGCTACCAGGACGGCTCAGAAGAGTGGGTTTAATTGGCTGGATACAATCGGGGAGAAAAGGGGGGGGATCCAGAAAAAAAAGCAGCTTATAAAACTTGCATTGAGCTGTTGCAAACTGCCATGCGGTAAATGTTGGAGTTGAGAAACTGTCCGGTGGAATATGGAAAAAAAGCCAGCGGTAGGATGACGTGGGCTGAATGGGGTTATGATGTTGCTGTGAGATGTTAGCACTTTAGGCTGGTTGCGTAGCAATTTGAACAGTAGAAATTCAAATTGAAGCAGAGTTTTTTTTTTGTTTTTTTTTTTTTGGACATCCGTGATCTCTTTCAATTTAGCAGTGGCAGATACGGTGACTGCCGTGATTTACCCCTGTTCACTCTGAAAAATGTAATTGAAAAATGTGAGGGACGGGGTCGAGTGATGCCCCCGGCAGTGGCTACCGCTCAGTAGAGGATGACGCTGTGGCGGGTGGATTCGTGATTGGATTTTGGTTAAGTTGACATTGCATAACACAAAGACCGCATTCAAAACAAAACAAAACAAAACAAAACAAAAAAACAGATCAGGAGAATTCAAAGAACTGTTCTGAGGCCGGGTTAAGATGATGGATTGAACGGCCTAAAATGGGTTTTGAAAGTTCACTTGCATTTCACATCATGTAAGGTACAGGGTGTGCGTAGATCTTGCCTTTTGGGCCATTAAAAAGAAAAATCAAAAAGTTTTAATAGCGCATACTTCACCAAGTCCTCATGGACTCTGTGGAGCTAGCAGAACCCCGCTCGTCTCCCACTGCTTTCTGTTCACCTCGGAAAATGAGCGCCCATTATTCATTGTGGCTGTCTACTCACGGGGCACTGTGAATGCGGCACTGATAGATGCTGGATCAAAGGCAAGGTAATCTAGACTGGCACCACTGGGCCGCTATCGGCCCTCGCGATCTGTATTTTGGAGACCACGGCTGTGCGTATGCAAAACAGCATGGTAATCACCCGTAATGATCATACATATTCATGAACCTTGATCCTAGAGAGCCCTGGTGCATTGCCCTGTGCCCCCGGGGAGGTGGGTCAGTTGGCAGTGGATGCATAAGCTGATAGGTTGCAGCTTATGCCAGTCTTAATGCCTTTTTACCAAACAATGGTACGTTTTTTTTTTTTCAAATGATAGAAGTGGGGTTGCGGTTCACTTTTTTTCCCCCCATTCTCTCTCTTTTCTGCATCCCTCCCTTACCATCGTCTCACTCTTTCTGTGGCTGTATATCACTCCCACAGAAAGACTCACCGGGGCCAATACAAGCTTCTATCTTTGAGACAGCGAATATAAAATCTACCACATGGAGACGGAAACCGTGGGCTTGTATTGATTTATCATAGGCACACAACTGAACGTATTCCCACAAGCTCACACCGCGCCAATATACACGCACACAACATGTAAATAGTTTAATGTCGACCATTAATATATTACCGTATCTTTTACCATAAACAAGATTCAAAAAAGGACTGGTTGTTAAAATCCCTAGTGTTTGCACTGCAACAGATTCAGTGGAGATCAAACTGGAGATGTCTGCCAAGGTGACATTGCCACCACCAGGACACATCATCAGTTGTGTACCTCAGCATCACAGGGTGTTTCGGCCTTTTATCACAAGACACCCTCCGCTGAGGCAGGCCCACCACAGGTTGATCAGGCCTTGGGTGTGTGACCTGTGGTTAGCTGTTCACCCTGGCAGCCCAGACGGTGTCTCTCCTTTTGAGCCAGATCCAGTGGCTAGTCCTCTCAGCAGTGTTGGCTAGCTCTTTGATCACTCTCCTGTGGGCCTGCCCCCTGACTCCTAGTTCCCTCAGGAGTTTTGCTGTGGAGCTGGCAACAAAGCCCCTACAACCCACCTCCACAGGGCGCACCTTCACCTTCCAGCCTCTGTCCTCTGCTTCGGCTGCTAGGTTGGCGTACCGCAGCTTCTTACGCTCGTACGCTTCATCGACTGCATCCTCCCAGGGGACTGTGAGCTCAATGATGTAAGCGAGCTGGTTAGAATTGGACCAGAGGACGAGGTCTGGTCGCAAGGTGGTTGTTGCGATCTCTGTCGGGAAGATGAGCTTCTGGCCTAAGTCCACTCGCATTTCCCAATCCCTGGCTGAGTTTAGTAAGCCTAAGTTGGAAAGTGAAGGGTTGGCCTTCAGTTTATTCCCCTCTCGAATTAAAGCTGGGAACCGCCGGGGCCCTTCCTGGTTGTTGAAGGGTTGGGCATTGATGGAAACCCTCTTGCAATCGAGTTCAGCTGCCAAGCACCTGAGCACCTGATTGTGTCGCCAGGTGTATCTGCCTTGGGTAAGGCTGGTCTTGCAGCCAACCAAGATATGCTTGAGGGTTGCTGGGGCTGTACACAGGGAGCAAGATGGATTCTCTCCAAACCAGAGATTTAGATTTATGGGAGAGGGCAGGACATCATATGTGGCCTTGATGATGAAACTCAGCCTGTTTGATTCCATGCTCCAGAGCTCACTCCATGTGAGTTTCCTCTTTTCAACACCCTCCCACCTCATCCAGCGGCCCTGTTTGGCTTGTGCTACGGCTTTAGCACATCTGGCTGCTTCTTCTTGTCGGCGGACCTCCTCAACCACCATAGTTCGCCGTTCGGTAGTAGTCGCCTTTTGCCAGGTAGGTGTTTTTATTCCCAGGCCAAGTCCGCCTCTGCCTTGTTGAACATGGCCTACTACGTCTCGGTGGCGGAGGGCAGATTTCGCCTCCAGTACAGCTGCAGCCAGGGTCCATTTCTTCCCTGTTGCTAGGGTTGGAGCAACTCCTCTCACTATTGGGTCTCGGGATTCTGTGAGGGACATGTCCAGCCTCACTTTGGCACATTTGAATTCCTCAACCAGGCTGGAAATTGGCAGTGCGAGGGCTCCATTGCCGTAGAGTCCAACACTGCTGAGGCACCTTGGCAGTCCAAGCCACTTCCTCACCTGCGAGTTCACTAGCCTCCCCAAGCGATTGGCATGAGATAGTGAGACTTCGTACATGGTTATTGGCCACATGAGTCGGGGTAGCAGCCCAAACTGAAAGCACCAAAGCTTCAACTTCCCGGGCAGTGCAGTGTTGTTGATTTGCCTGAGGCCACTGATTGTATCCTGGCGAAGTTGCTCCAGTTGCTGGGTGTCTTTGAGGTCTGCATTGTACCACCGTCCGAGGCTCTTGATGGGCTTCTCCCGGACCGTGGGGATTGGTTGATCACTAATGCAGAACCGTTCATCTGCTAGCTGGCCTTTGACAATGGAGATGCTGCGAGATTTGCTTGGTTTAAACTCCATTCGTGCCCACTTGATGTTCTCCTGGAGTTTCTGCAGCAGGCGCCTGGTGCATGGTTTTGTTGTTGCTATGGTGGTCAAGTCATCCATGTACGCCCGGATTGGTGGAAGACGCAGGCCATTCCTGGACCTTTCGCCTCCCACCACCCATCGAGATGCACGGATGACGAGCTCCATTGCCATGATGAATGCCAGGGGGGAAATAGTGCAGCCCGCCATAATGCCCATTTCCAGATGTTGCCAAGTGGTGGTGGTGTTCTGTGTTGTGACACAGAACTGGAGATCCTGAAAATAGGTCTTGACCAACTCTGTGATATTTTTGGGGACATGGAAAAAATCAAACGCCGTCCACAGGATCTTGTGAGGAACTGATCCAAAAGCGTTGGGTCTAAGAAAACCACGTGCAGGTCTCTCCGTTCTTTCTTGGCAGCTTGTATCTGGTGCCAGATGATATTAGCATGCTCCAGACATCCTGAGAAGCCATGGATCCCGGCTTTCTGCACTGATGTATCAACAAAGTTGTTTCTTTGCAGGAATGTGGAGAGCCTTTGGGCAATCACACTAAAAAATATCTTTCCCTCTGCATTAAGAAGGCTGATCTGGCGAAACTGGCTGATGCAGGAAGAGTTCTTTTCCTTGGGGATCAGAATGCCTCCTGCTCTTCGCCATGCCCGGGGTATGACTCTTTTCTGCCATGCCACTTTCATCAGCTTCCAGAGGTATTTCAGGACTCCAGGAGTGTTCTTATAAAGTCTATACTGAATACCATTGGGCCCAGGAGCTGACATCGATCTTGCCTGCTTTACCGTCCTCTCCATCTCGCTCCATGTGGGGGGTCTTGTATCCATATGGTGGTCAGGTGGGTGAATTGGTGGCATGTCATCCGGGATGGTAACTGGCTCATGTCTCCGGACATCAGAGTAGGTCTTCTTTAGGTGCTCTTCCAGATCTCGTATGGGGACTCTAAGGCTCCCATTTTTCTTGCTGTCAAAAAGGCTCCTGACAAAGCTGTAAGGGTTGCTGTAGAAACGAGTCCTAGCCCGTTCTTTCCTCTTATGCTGTCGTCTGAGGTGTTCTGCTCTTCGCAGCTTTGTCAAATGCTGCTTTATTTCAGCCTGCAGTGCGTCAAGCCCAACCCTCTCTCCCTCTGTGGCCTTCCTCCACTGCTTCCTCAGTTGTCTTCTCTCCTTCACCAACCTGTCAATTTCCCGCTGTCTCCTAAATTTGGGCTAGGTTGAAGGGTCTTTCTGCCTACTGGGTATCTTCTCCTTCATTCCAAATCTCTCTACGCCATAGCTGTAAATGATGGCTCCCATGTTCTCCAGTTTTCTTTCAACTGTTCCCTTTTGACCTTCTAGTAAGAGGACAAGGTCAGAGTTGATGGTCTCCCACTCAATCTTCTGGCTGGACTTGGGCCACAGGATTTGAGGTTTTCTTCCTTCCATCTTCCTTTCTGCTGCTGGCTGTGGCTGGCCGGGCTCCAGACCGGAGTCCACTGGAGGGTCTATGCAACGTTGAGCTTCGTCTGGGGTGCTGATACCCTGAGGACTGTGGGGGTTCTCCTGCCTCCGGGCTTCACTCGACTGATTTGGCCTACTTCTTAAGAAGTATTGGTCAATGCGAGGCCCTTTACCGAGCTCACTAAGGCACTTCTTTTTGCCTTGATGGATCTTAAGACCCTTCACTGATGTAACCTTTGACCAGCCACAGATGCAGCTGTGCAGCTTTTGTCCTGCCAGTGCTGATGATCCACCGGTTGCAGTGCTGGTCATCCGACTCATTGTCAAATCCTTTCCTTGTTCTGTTACCGTGTGATCCACCTGTGAGTCATCTTGCGCCCCCGCTCTCAGAGACTCTGGGGGTATTCTTCTCCTTAAAGTTTTCGTAGCAATATTGGGTGGATCCAGGAACGCTAACTAGCGTTGGATCCTGTTAGTATGAGTCGCTAGCCCATACCAGCCCCGTTGGGGTCTATTCCTTCCTGTCAGCAGTCTTTCCAGGCCGTCATCTGGTCTTTCCCTGATTGTCAGCTGCCCTTTCGCAGCGGTCACTGGTTTACTCCAGATATTCAAGATTCAAAAAAGGACTGGTTGTTAAAATCCCTAGTGTTTGCACTGCAACAGATTCAGTGGAGATCAAACTGGAGATGTCTGCCAAGGTGACATTGCCACCACCAGGACACATCATCAGTTGTGTACCTCAGCATCACAGGGTGTTTCGGCCTTTTATCACAAGACACCCTCCGCTGAGGCAGGCCCACCACAGGTTGATCGGTCCTGGGTGTGTGATCTGTGGTTAGCTGTTCACCCTGGCAGCCCAGACGGTGTCTCTCCTTTTGAGCCAGATCCAGTGGCTAGTCCTCTCAGCAGTGTTGGCTAGCTCTTTGATCACTCTCCTGTGGGCCTGCCCCCTGACTCCTAGTTCCCTCAGGAGTTTTGCTGTGGAGCTGGCAACAAAGCCCCTACAACCCACCTCCACAGGGCGCACCTTCACCTTCCAGCCTCTGTCCTCTGCTTCGGCTGCTAGGTTGGCGTACCGCAGCTTCTTACGCTCGTACGCTTCATCGACTGCATCCTCCCAGGGGACTGTGAGCTCAATGATGTAAGCGAGCTGGTTAGAATTGGACCGATTAATATCGTTCATCTAAATCTGTTCATGAAATTCTTCTTCAAAATTTAGGATTTTAATCAAGCCGTGTGCTTTTTTCCCACATGAACTTATCTTTTTAATTTACCACTTATCTCTCCAGATACACGGATTAGTCTTCGTATGATGAAGTGCAGCCACGGAGACACTGCATCCATTAGAGTAGATTTATCAGATTTATCAGATTTACCCTTTGGTTAAAGAATACAAACAAATTACCCCCCCCCCCACACACACACACACACCCACACACCCACACACATTCTCTGAGTGTCTTGCTGCTTATTTTCAGATTTTACGGCGCTGAAATCTGTATCGCTCTGAACTTCCTGCATGAAAAGGGCATCATCTACCGTGACCTGAAGTTGGACAACGTTCTCTTGGACCACGAGGGACACATCAAGCTCACAGACTACGGCATGTGCAAAGTAAGCGCTATAGATCCCACGCCGCCGCCGCTGTGTGGATGGATGACATGAGATTATTAATAATGCATTGGATCAATACCGACGAGAAATACTAAGGGACTCCTTTCTTTCCCTTCCTCCCTCCCACTGTTCATGTTCTGCCCTTCACATTTCTCTTTCTCACCACAACTTCTTTTTTTTTCTCTTTGCAATCGCTATTCCGTCTGTGGTGGTTCCCACTGCTGTCTGTAATTCAGGAGGGGATCAGACCAGGGGACACTACCAGCACGTTCTGTGGAACACCCAACTACATAGCGCCAGAGATCCTCCGAGGAGAGGACTATGGTGAGTACTCAAGTTAACAAGATGTACCAGCAATATATCTAAGACGCATAGATGCCTTTTGGAGGAGTGCTCATGTCAGCAAAATGTCAGTCGCTGAAATGTCCTCGGTGAGAAAATTGGCTTTGAGTACTGCTCAATTTGAATAGCTCGGTGGGAACAAACCAGGCATCTTTTCGGGTCTTGGGTCTATTAATAATGTACAATGGCGGGGGCGTCCGGGTAGCGTAGCAGTCTTTTCCGTTGCCTACCAACACAGGGACCGCCGGTTCGAATTCCTGTGTTACCTCCGGCTTGGTCGGGCGTCCCTACAGACACAATTGGCCGTGTCTGTGATTGGGAAGCCGGATGTGGGTATATGTCCTGGTCGCTGCACTAGCGCCTCCTCTGGTCGATCGGGGCGCCTGTTCAGGGGGGAAGGGGAACTGGGAGGAATAGCAGGATCCTCCCACGTGCTACGTCCCTCTGGTGAAATGCCTCACTGTCAGGTGAAAGACGCAGCTAGCAACTCCACATGTATCGGAGGAGACATGTGGTAGTCTGCAGACCTCCCTAGATTGGCAGAGGGGGTGGAGCTCGGAAGAGTGGGGTAATTGGCTGGATACAAATGGGGTGAAAAAGGGGGAAAATTCCACAAAAAAAAAGATAATAATAAAAATGTACAACGGCCACTGTAATTGGTTGTTTGCAAGTTTGTAAACCACCACATCCTCCTTTTTAACAAACAACACTATATTAATGGGGCTCTGTATAATCCACGAGTCTCATCACACCTGTGTAAATATAAATATCCAGGTTTGGGATTGTAAAATTCCCAAAACTTATTTCAAGGAGTAATTTTAAATGCCACACCCAACTATTGGATGACTGCTCAAAATCAGCACACTGCATCAAAGAAGGTTGAATCAGTTCATCTGGATACAACGTTTATTGACAGATACTACGTATGTTTCATCACTTCATCTAATTGACATCTTATTGAGCATGCATCAAGTACACTGTATGTTGTTTTCTCCCATCCACCAGGCTTCAGCGTGGACTGGTGGGCTCTGGGCGTGCTGATGTTTGAGATGATGGCTGGGAGGTCACCTTTCGACATCATCACTGACAATCCTGACATGAACACTGAAGAATATCTCTTCCAAGGTGAGACAGAGGTCATACCTATGACCTAAACCTGGCAAGAGGAGGCTTCATATCAAAGACAGCAGCTCTCTGCTCCAGAAATTAAAAACTGTGTAAAAAATTATATACACTCACACACACACACACACACACACACACACACACACACACACACACACACACATATATATATATATATATATATATATATATATATATATATATATATATATACACACTCACCGGCCACTTTATTAGGCACACCTGTCCAACTGCTCGTTAACGCAAATTTCTAATCAGCCAATCACATGGCAGCAACCCAATGCATTTAGGCATGTAGACATGGTCAAGACGATCTGCTGCAGTTCAAACCGAGCATCAGAATGGGGAAGAAAGGTGATTTAAGTGACTTTGAACGTGGCATGGTTGTTGGTGCCAGACGGGCTGGTCTGAGTATTTCAGAAACTGCTGATCTACTGGGATTTTCACGCACAACCATCTCTAGGGTTTACAGAGAATGGTCCGAAAAAGAGAAAATATCCAGTGATCGGCAGTTCTGTGGGCGAAAATGCCTTGTTGATGCCAGAGGTCAGAGGAGAATGGCCAGACTGGTTCAAGCTGACAGAAAGGCAACAGTAACTCAAATAACCACTCATTACAACCGAGGTATGCAGAAGAGCATCTCTGAACGAACAACACGTCGAACCTTGAGGCAGATGGGCTACAGCAACAGAAGACCACATCGGGTGCCACTCCTGTCAGCTAAGAACAGGAAACTGAGGCTACAATTCGCACAGGCTCACCAAAATTGGACAATAGAAGATTGGAAAAACGTTGCCTGGTCTGATGAGTCTCGATTTCTGCCGAGACATTCGGATGGTAGGGTCAGAATTTGGCGTCAACAACATGAAAGCATGGATCCATCCTGCCTTGTATCAACGGTTCAGGCTGGTGGTGGTGGTGTAATGGTGTCGGGGATATTTTCTTGGCACACTTTGGGCCCCTTAGTACCAATTGAGCATCGTGTCAACGCCACAGCCTACCTGAGTATTGTTGCTGACCATGTCCATCCCTTTATGACCACAGTGTTCCCATCTTCTGATGGCTACTTCCAGCAGGATAACGCGCCATGTCATAAAGCTCAAATCATCTCAGACTGGTTTCTTGAACATGACAATGAGTTCACTGTACTCAAATGGCCTCCACAGTCACCAGATCTCAATCCAATAGAGCACCTTTGGGATGTGGTGGACCGGGAGATTCGCATCATGGATGTGCAGCCGACAAATCTGCAGCAACTGCGTGATGCTATCATGTCAATATGGACCAAACTCTCTGAGGAATGTTTCCAGTACCTTGTTGAATCTATGCCACGAAGGATTAAGGCAGTTCTGAAGGCAAAAGAGGGTCCAACCCGGTACTAGCAAGGTGTACCTAATAAAGTGGCCAGTGAGTGTATATATATAGCAATTCTTGCACTACTGCTGTAGGGAATCAAATTTCTCAAATGGCAATTTTTGATGATTACCAATGTAATCATCAGTCAGTAGGGGAGGACTACTTTTAAGACTCCATGGATGTCTCCATATGCCAAAAGAGGACATTTCTGCTTAAGAAAAACATGGTTCTGTTTTTGTGAACATTTCTCATATTCCCTCTTTGTTCCCCTGAACCAGTCCCTTCCTTGCAAACTGGGATATTTGTAGACAAAGACAACTGTTTAGTGACAAGATCATCTCTGGATAAAACAGGATAAAAAGGTGGTTTATACACCTGTGTAAAATCTCAAGACTTGGAGAATCTTTCTGCATGCTTCATTAAGATGGGTAGCGGTATATTTGAGGTTATTTCACTAGAATCACGTTTTATTAGCTCACTTGATAAGATCATATTTCAGTAACTCAATTTGTATTTTTTGCTCAACTTCAGTCTTTTAGCTGATGATTGAGGCTACTATTAGTTCAACAAATTTCAGAAACGGTGCATAACAGAGAGATGCCCTTCTTACATGTGTGAACTGGGCTTCAGCCAAAGCCAAAGGTGGTGATAAGGGTTGGAGGAGACACATTCATTCTATCACATGTTCTGTTATGGAAAATATTGATTCAAAACAATTTGACTTCACCCTTACTGTTTTTCAGTGGTCAGGTCAGTAGTGTGAAATAAGGCCATTGATTGATATTTCCCGTGACGTGGCGACAGGCATGGGCACAAGTCCATGAATACTGGGATGGCATCCAGTGCTTTACCTGTGCCCCTTTCCATAGGGTTAGTGGTTGTGTCAGGAAGGGCAGCCGACGTAAAATTTTGCCAAATCATTATGCAGATTGACAAGACCATATCGGCTCGGTCGAAGCCCGGATTGACAGTGGCCGCCATTGGTGCTGTGCCCTCACAGGGTATCGATGGAAACTATAAAATCCTCTGTGGCGACCCCTGAGAAACAGGGAGCAGGCCAAAAGAAGAACAAGATTGATATTTCCTGTGATGACTTTGGTCCAAAAAAACAAAAACAACCATCAAGAGTAAACATAAAGCAACATAAGCCAAGGTACATTTAATGCCAGTAGTGTCATCCCCAAGTCCTTCTCCAATGCTGAGGCCCACATTTAGGTACCATCCACAAAGACACATCCTTATTTATAGAGAGACATTTCCTACAGATTTGTAAATTGACCCGGTGAAGTACTTTTTACATTCAGCCCTACATTTTGAAGGACTATAAAAGCTGAACCACCAACATGAAATAGAGATTATGATGCTAGGTTGCAGATGCTAGGTTTGATGGTAGCTGCTTGACATATATTACATGTGTCTTAAGCTACAAGGTGTGACCGATCTTTGATGTACATCCATTTTGTGTATGTACGTCTGTATGTGTCATTATTTCCAATGGACGTCTGTATCACCATCATTGCTGAAGTTCACTGTAACCTACAGCAGTATTATGTAGATAAAAAAATCAGATGTCAGTATAGTTTCACCAGATTTTGGAGATCTTGGATGCAATAATTCCATGTAAATTTAAGAAATGTGCAGTTTGCAGATACTTCTGCATTGGTCAAAATTGGCTCCAACCAACAGAAGCCTCACTGAAAATGGTTTCATTTTTTTCCCCCTTCAAGGAGCTTATGGGGATTAACTACATGAATGCTAAATGCACACTAAAAACAGGGTTGAATTTTTGAATGGGTTTATTGTTGAATATACCCATAAATAGAAATATTTGTAAAACGTTGGCGTTTTAGCATCACATCGGCTGTCCTAATTGTCGGGGAGGTGCAAGGTGGAGAAGCTACCACAATGCCTCCCATCGGCTTCGCATTTGTGTTTGCTCAAACCATATGGTACCCCTTCATAGTACGCCCGCTTCCCTCATCATCCCTCCAGTAATTTCTCTGCTGTAACAGACATTCCTCCATGCTACTATAGCCTCCCGTGACGCATTATGTCTCCACCGTGCCTGTGGAAGGCATGGCATGGCACCATGAGGAGCATCTGTCACCTGAATCATCCCCCTCATGCCCCTGTGGGCTCAGCAACATGCTCCTGGATGTGTGCCTCCCAACGGATACCGGCCCCTTCACTATAGGAGCAGCTCCGCCATATGCCATCTATGTAGACCTTGTGCCAGGCCTTACGCTAGGTATTGGTGCTACCAGTGCCAACCCCAGAGCTATAGACAGACAGGCGCACAGAGACTGGCAAAGGCTTCTGCCACCGAGGTGGACCAGTCACAGGGTGGCATCCAAATCCACACTAATTTCCATTTTCATTAAAAAAGAAAGAAGAAAAAAACAAATGTGCATTTCAACAACTGACCTTCAAAGAAACATGAAGGAAATCAGACATAAAATAATGGTCAAGAGAAGTAAGAGTAGCGGTACATGGCAGGTTTTAAACCAACAAATAGCAGACCAAGGACAACCCCCCCCCCCCCGTGCTCTGTGTTTCCTAACCCAAGTGGTGGTATTATTCTGCTGCTTTGTAGACGGTCATGATAGTAGGCAGCTCAAGCTTAGCTTCTAGCTTTAGCCTCTTCACCTCTCTATTTCTATCCCCCTTCCCCCGGGCATCTCAGCCCCACCAGATGCCACCACTCTCCCTCTGTCCACAGGCGAACCGACGCCTCCCGCCTGGAACTCAGCCAGCTTGCATGGCAGGACTGTCAGAGCAACATCCAAAACCCCCATCCGGTGTGAATGCCATTATTCGGGCAAGCATAAACAAGCAGTTTGAGACCAAGAGCAGGGGACACTCTCTTCCCGAAGGCAAGGGACCTCTCAGTGCCTTGGTCAGCCGCTACCAGGCCCTGTGTTTTATTCTGGCTTTAGATGACTGTAGCAGAGAGACTAGAAGGAAGGTCTACCAGATGAAGAGCTATTAGGTATAGAGATATATATTTGTGAAAATGTGAGTAACAATACTGTATTATACAGCTGTACTGTATGTCGTATTGATGTTCACATTTGCTTATTCATTGCAGCCTATTGACAAACCGGGGAATTAAGTTTTCACATTCATGGATTGTCCACTGGTGATGTCAGCGGCAGACAATTTTGGCAGCGTTTCAGAGATTAACAACACTGTTCAGTATTGTGACTGCTAATGGAGTTTCATCCCTACAACATATATAGAGAGCAGGGTTGGGAGGGCTACTCTATAAATGTATTCCGTTATAATTACTCATTACCTGTCGAAAAATGTATTCAGTTACTTACTCAAGTATCACAATATTAAAATAATGTAATCAGATTACTTTCAGTTACTTTTGGATTACCTCAATGCCAAATATGAAAAAAAAGACAAAATAAAAGATATCAATAAAAAGACTTTTACTTAAGTGAATTTTGTAAGACAACAAAACAATGTAACCTCAGAAAGGACAACAGGGACACCAAGCTTTTAAGCATCAAAAAATGTAGCAGTTTAATGCGTAGATTAAAGGCACCCACGCCCACCCGCTCTTTTAGGCCTGCTACAGGAATTAAGAGTATCCAGCGTTTTTTTTAATCAACAAATCAGGTGTCCACCTACTGAACTGTCAAAAAGAACATCATAAAAGAAATTCAGGCAGTAGGCCTATGGATCCCACATTAAAGTACGTTTTGTCCCACACAAACACACTATTTGTCCCACATTTGGTTTGTTGGTATCTGGTCAACCCATATGCAAGCCAGAGTAAAAGAAGGTGCCACAGATACAAAACTGGGTAGCCTGTCAGTAGGGTTGCCACCTTTAGCTCAGAAAAATTAGGGACAGTTAACCCTATCCCATCTCAGCCCCTAGGACCACCTCCTCAGGCTCCATGACCCCCTACCTCAGTGGAAAAGGTTGCTTTTTTTTTTTTTAATAAATAACAATTTCCCTGATTCTATGGATGCACACACAGTGTAGTATTGGTTCAGAGTGTGCCAGGCTTAAAAGGTTCATGTAAAGGGATGTACGTATACAGTAGGTTAGACGACTGCCTACCATAAGTAGACCTAGTTGGAGTAACATGTCTCTTGAAAACAGACATGAAGCCACATAATGTTTCAGTTAAGTGCTTTACTGGCAAACAAAAGCAACACACAAAATAAATTCAGTGAACATAACAATGTACTATTGTACAAATTTGCAATGTACTTTGTACATTTATTATCAAACCAAATTATATAATTTTGTTAGGAAATAAAAATTTTAGGACTTAGGCCATGTGGTCCTGGTACCCCGGGGAAACTGCACTGATAAACCACCGCAGTTCTCCGGTTGTGAGAATACGGAACAAATCATACTCGGTTCAGCAAAGAACACTTAATTTCCTTATAAAAAACAGGACGATTTAAGCAACGGGTGGCAATATTAACAAGCGCGATTACTTAATGCCTGTTACTGTATTCCATTACTCCCCAAGCCTGATAGTGAGATAATACTGAAAGGCAGGGATATCTTTTTTGGGGGATTTTCCCCCCCAATTGTGTCTGGCCAATTGCCCCACTCTTCTGAGCCGCCCCAGTCACTGCTCCACCCCTCTCCCGATCTGGGGAGGGCTGCAGACTACCACATGCCTCCTCCCATACATGTGGAGTCATCAGCCACTTCTTTTCACCTGACAGTGAAGAGTTTCACCAGGAGGACGTAACGCATGGGAGGATCATGCTTCCCCCCAACTTCCCCCTCCCTCCCAAACAGGCGCCCCGACCGACCAGAGGGGGCGCTAGTGCAGCAACCAGGACACATACCCACATCTGGCTTCCCACCTGCAGACACGGCCAATTGTGTCTGTTGGGACGCCTGACCAAGCCGGAGGTAACACGGGGATTCGAACCGGCGATCCCCCTGTTGGTAGGCAACGGAATAGACCGCTACACTTCCCAGATGCCCAGGGATATCTTTTTTTACAAAAGAAAAAGAAAATTGTTGTCTTGAAAAAGAGTCTGAACCAGTCTTCCACAATAAATACCAACAAATAACTGTTTCTGTGGATTATATCCACCTAGAATGTTTCATGCCCCAACATTGATTTTGTCTTGAGTAAACTGAAAGATTTGCCAAGGTAGCAGAGCAGCCCGGTAACATGGATGTATGCAGGAACATACACCTCTTTGAGTAACAATTCAAAAATGTATGCTAAAAAAAACCTGGATTGTTAGAGTGCTTTTATTTTTCTATTTCGTAATCAGTATAACACCGTCAGGCTGGGAGAGTCAAGGCTGTGTGAACAGCAACATCAGCTTGACCATGGAAAGAACAGACTAGAGTCCCTACTTTCTCTCCTCCTTCTCCTCCTCCTCTCTTTCCTTTTCACTCCCACACAGCAGACAGGCGGGCAGATTGTGAGTCACCAATTGTCTTCCTCCCCTTCTCATGATTGTCCTTTTCCTTTCTCTCTCCCTCTCTCTTTCTGTCCTTACCTCGCCCCCCCCCAACAGTTATTCTTGAGAAGCCCATTCGCATCCCAAGGTCTTTGTCGGTGAAAGCTGCCAGCGTGCTCAAGGGCTTTCTAAACAAGGTGAGAGTGGTCCACCATCAATCAGTTGTGTGTTTGTTAACAGCAGCTCTGTCCGCATTTATCAGAATATGGCTGAGACCTCTTACTGCATAAGGGACTTTTCTTTTCTTTCTTTTTTTTTGCCCGTAGAAAGTGTGTGTGTTTGGTCTGCGGTGGCGTAGCGGTCTAAGCATCGGCTTGGTGTCGATGCAGTTGCCCACTGGGGACTGGGGTTCGAGCCCCGGTCTCGTCAGATCCGACTATGGCCGGACTCGATGAAGCAGCAATCATTGGCAACGCTGTCTTCGGGAGGGGGGCGGAGTCGGCTTGTGTTCGTCATGTGAATGCATCTCTGTGTGTGTCGGAAAAACAGTGGTTCGGCCTGGATTCGCCTTGTCACGAAAGTGGGGAGGCGCTTTCCTTCGAGACTGCCGGCCAGAGAGATGCAGTTGGCGAACGCATGCAATATGAGGGTGGGTGTTTGAATTAAAATAGGGATCAATTGGCCACTAAATTGGGAGAAAAAAGGGAACAATCAGAAATAAATTTTGAAAAAAAAAAAAGAAAGTGTGTGTGTATGTGTGTGTGTGTGTATGTGTGTGTGTGTGTGTGTATGATAGCTCTACTAAATGTATAGGATGAGTGGGGTGGGGAGTTGGTATCGCTGTGATGCACCAGAGGGCTCTTCTTTGTGCAAACAGCCTTGTGGCTTTTCACATGCACTTAGTCTTTGTAAGTCATTCCCATAATTGTTCTGATGAAGAGAGCGTCGAGGGGGGTACAAGGAGCTAGACGTGCATACAAATGTGTACATGCATACATGGAGCACACCCCAAACAGAGGGTTAAATTAATAAGTAACAACATTGGCCTTGCGGCTATTGCTGGAATTCTCTGTCAAATGAGCTAAGAATATCTCAGAAAAAATTAATCTATTTAGGAAAAAACAAAAACAACATTATATATATATAATATTTGACTATAATAAGAAATATAATCCAGTGTGTCAAGTAAATTCTTTATGAGACAGTACAAGCCTGTTTCATGCTATAAGCAATCATATATATATATATATATATATATATATATATATATATATATATACTAGTGTACTAGTATGTATGTATCCATACTAGTCTATAAACCCTTGGAACTCTGTGTGTGTGTGTGTTACAAAATTATGATAAATAATCTACAATGCTTCCCAAATATTGTATTTGATGTGAGTGAACTCACCATTGTATTTTATGTAGGCCTACTGCAAATCTGGCTTCATTTTTAAATCCACATAATGTTAGAAAACAAAACTAGTAAAGTAAAACAGGTTAAATTTACAAAAAAAAAACCCTCATAGGTATGCTCTCTGTTAATTTGCTGACCTGTTGTCTTCTTTCCAACAGGACCCTAAAGAGCGGCTCGGATGCCAGGTGCAGACGGGCTTCACAGACATTAAGGCGCACACATTTTTCCGCAGTATTGACTGGGACCAGGTAAGAAACTGGAAGAAAATCCAGGTCAAAGACGGAGACCTGTGGCTTTGTCTTCTGTGGGAGGGCTTATCTGTTGGCATTTGCACATAGTGTGGTCTGTTCAGTAAATGTGTTTAAAAACTAAGCTTTATTCAGTCCTAAGTACTTTTAGTACTGAGTGTACTGTGCCAAGTGTTATCTGACCGTCAGTACAGATCCTGTACTCAGATTCCTGATTTCACCCTTGTGAGTCTCTAGTTTATCTGCTGCCTTAATCTTAAATGGAGAATACACCAGTTGGAGGCTACTGGGCTTGTTGGATAGAATCAACAACATAATTATAAAACAGTTTATTGCATATATAACATAATTTACCATCCCATTGCACTGCTTTGGTTCAGTTTTTGTTGTAATAATTTTAGCAACAACAACTTACTTTTATATAGCGCCTTTCAAGGAACCCAAGGACGCTTTTTCACTAGATAAGGAAAAAAGATTAAAACAAAGATCAAAAGACTACAGACTATAGGCCTAAGTAAAAAGGTAGGTTTTCAGTAGTCTTTTAAAATTGTCCAAAGAAGGAGCATTGCGAATCTCTGCTGGAATAGAGTTCCAAACGGTGGGGGTTGCCACACTAAAGGCTCTATCCCCAAAAGTCCTCAGGCTGGTGTGAGGGATGGAAAGCAGGCCCGTGTGTGCGGACCACAGATTCTGGGATGGAATATAGGGGTTCAGGAGGTCTGCTAGGTACTGGGGGGTATGGGAATGGAGGGATTTATAGGTGAGGAGGAGGATTTTATAACAAATGTGGGATTTGATCGGGAGCCAGTGAAGGTGGACAAGGGTGGGAGTGATGTGTTGCCAGGGCTTGGTGCGGATGAGCACCCTGGCAGCTGAATTCTGCGCATACTGAAGCCTGTCTAGGGATTTGCTAGGTACCCCAGACAGGATTCCATTGCAATAATCCAGGCAGGAGGTGATGAAGTCATGGATGAGGGTCTTTGCCACGGAGTCTGAGAGTAATGGTCAGAGTCTGGAGATGGTTTTGAGGTGAAAGAAAGCAGATTTGGTGACAGATTTGATGTGTGACTGGAATGAGAGGGTAGAGTCTATAATGACACCAAGGTTGCAGACTTCTGGGGATGGGCAGATGGAGCAGCCATCCAAGCCAAGGAGAAGATCTCCAACCTTTCGTAGCAGCGCCTTGGAAGCCACAACCATGAGTTCAGTCTTATTGGTTTTTAGCTTGAGTAGATTTGATGACATCCAGATTTTTATTTGGTGGAGGCAGTTAACAAGGGATTGTGGGAGGAGCTGAGAGGATGGTCTAGTGCTGTGATAAAACTGCGTGTCATCAGCGTAACAATGGAAACTTAAACCATGGTAGTGGTTGATCTGCCCAATGGGGGAGCATGTAGATGGTAAAGAGGAGGGGTCCAAGCACAGAGCCTTGTGGCACGCCTTGGTTGACTGGGGCTAGGGCGGAATTGGAGTTTCTGATGGTGACAAATTGTTTCCTGTTGGTGAGATATGACTGGAACCAGGAGAGAGCTACACCAGTGAGGCCTAGGTATTCAAATAAGCTGTTGAGATGGTGTGGGAAACAGTGTTGAAGGCTGATGATTACTACTAATTTGGACAAAAACGGTTGCTGATGAACAGTTAGTGGACATTTCAATATTTGTGCACAATACTTGTGCTGTCAATAATTGTGTTGCTGTGCAGAAGTTATCCTGCCAGAGCTGTTGGTATCTGATCTGTGATTTGACTCCACAACCTGTCAGTTCAATATCTCAAAAACCAAACGAGACGAAAAAACAAAAATAAACCAGAACAAAAAAATATTGCTCAACCAAATATAACACCTCTAAACACCTTGTGGATGTGGCACAGCTTTTGCTTTACATCTTGACTTGGCTTTGTTGAATTTGATGATGCCATCTCTATGATATTGAGAGTGTAAATAATGTACAGAGTTCTCCATCTCTCTTTCTTTCCCCCACAATCCCTGAACATCAGTGAGGGGTGGAAACCTTTTTTATGTGTTTGCGTGTGTGAGTGCATAAAAAATGAACGAGACAGTTGTAGATATGTTCAGACCACCGCTGTGCGCAACAAAGTGCCTTCCCCCTCTCGCGGCGCAACAAAAGAAATAAAAGTGAATTCCTAATGACGCACATGCTGACACACACACACACACACACACGTATATACACACATGCACATGGGCTCTGCTCTGACGTCACTTGTTGCACAGAAGAAAAAAAAAGCTGGCAGCTTCCTACCTCAGCTTGACTCTTCCTCGAGCTCCTCTTCACCCGTCCTCCCCTGGCTCTCTGGAGGGACTGGCACTTCTCCCTGCACTCACACAAGCAGGATCTCAAGTGTCTTTGCACAAAGCCCAAACAAACTGACAAGCAAGGACAATGTTTTGTAGGTGGAGCGTGACAAGCAAAATTGTTCTTGTAAAAAAATTGACTGGTACAGGTGGAGGACAGATTTACACTGACTTTAAAAACATAGTGACTTGAATTTGAATTCAATTTACATGTATGTTGCATTTGAATATTGGCTGTATTTGTTCGTTTTTTGGGGGGGGGTTTCCTGTTAGTCAGTGATATTTTCCAGTAGGCGTCTATTCCTATTAGAAACCACTTTACTGATTATTCTCATCGGTTGCCTTCATTTGCAGATCACAGTAAATTTAACAAAATGTGTCTCAGTATTAAAGACCCAGACTACAAGAACACATATATCCAAACTAACATATATCCTAGCTAAACAAAAAAACAACTGTCCAGGAGAACGATTGCCATCCAGGATGACTGTCATAACTGCCAGTCTGCAGTGGCTAGCAGTTAGCATAGCCTGCCCCGCTTCCACTTCCTGCCATACTGCCCTCAATGTTTCCTCTTCGGGTGCAGCTCCAGGCAGGGCCGTGGTTCCTGGGCCCACCGGACGCAACAGACCAGGCTCCCTCAGCCGATCCAACGCCAGCTCTCCCAGCCAGACACCTTCGACACACCTCCCCGCACTCCACACGATCACACTAAAAACACAGTCAAGGTTAGGCGAGGCCGCTGCTAGATCGCCATCGGTGGTATCGGAACTGCCAGTCTGCATGGGCTTGCAGTTAGCTTAGCCTACCCCGCTCCCACGTCCTGTCACTGCCCTTGGTGTTTCCTCTTCAGGCACAGCTCCAGGCAGGGCCGTGGTCCCTGGGCCCACAGGACGCACAGACCAAGCTCTCCCAGCCAATCCAGCGCCAGCTCTCCCAGCCATCAAACAAAACCAAACTTAGACGCAGACGTGGACAAGGACACTGCGTAATCGGTATTGGGTGAGGCCGCTGCAAACGTGAATTCGTGCCACCATCTTCCCTCACCAGAAGCAGAAATCATATCATTGACAACAAGCTACGTACACTATGCTGGACTGGAATAGCCAAGGAACTTTATGGCTTTAATTACTGTTAAAAAAGCACAAAGATTACTCTACTGATACTCTTAACACCCCTGTAAGATGAGTTAAATGAAGCCATTTCCACATTATCGTATTTACAGTACGGTGTCCCTCATGGGATAATTAGGTTGAGGTGGGAAGGGGCCATTAAACGGGAGGAAAAAAATTAATGAGTGCTGCCACAGTGCCTGTGAAGTGTACACCAAAGGAAAGCATGTGAAAAATATCAAAGCAGAGAGAGTTCTGTGCCCTGCCAAAACACACACACACACACACACACACACAGGCATAGCGAGTCAGTGCCGGTCCCCAGTAAAAGATGGTCAAAGCGGGCCCTGGCCGGCCCATCAAAATCAGACGCAACATAACATCATGTCAGTAGCGAGTGAAAGAAGGGAAAGGATGCAGCTTTAAAATGACCAGCAACAGCACAGTTAATGCCTACATGAAATGATTACTAGGAGTCTGCCGTGCTATAGAAGAGAAGTCATAATAGCAAGGCCATGACAGGGATAGACTAGCCCACTTAACTAACTCTGGGGCTGGAGCATCATAACAGATGAAAACATAGTCGGTGGCAAGCGCACCTTGACCCAGATGAAAACCATCAGGGGTGGCGTACCCAGACATTGACAGTATTCTTCATGTCTGCGTATAGGCCTTTATAAGCACAAAACACTTACTAGTCAGATAAATAATATACAAGTCCTACTTACATCATAGGCACACTCTCCAGGCTTTTGGCTTTACGAAGTCTGAACACTTTGCCAGCTAGCTAACTCTTCTGTGTGCATTTTGCTACGCAGTAGTACACATGTCCATAATTATGTGCAGGCACACTGCACATCCCCCCCCTTTCTCCGCAATTGTATCCAGCCAATTACCCCACTCTTCCATGCCATCCTGGTCACTGCTCCACCCCCTCTGCCCTTCCGGGGAGGGCTGCAGACTACCACATGCCTCCTTCGATACATGTGGAGTCGCCAAACGCTTCTTTTCACCTGACATTAAGGAGTTTCACCAGGGGGACGTAGTGCGTGGGAGGATCACGCCCCCCCCCCCCCCCCCGAACAGCTGCTGCGACCGACCAGAGCGACCAGGACACATACCCACATCTGGCTTCCCACCCGCAGACGCAGCCAATTGTGTCTGTAGGGACGCCCGACCAAGCCGGAGGCAACACGGGGATTCGAACCGGGATCCCCGTGTTGGTAGGCAACGGAATAGACCGCTACGATACCCGGGCACCCCACCCTGCACATTTTTGGGCATAGCATATATCATAGACTCAGTGCTCGAGATCTTTGATACAGTAGAAGCAAGATAAATAGGGGTCCATTCATGCGGGCCCTTAACTGTTGTGGGCCACAATGCTGCTGCATTACCTGCATATATGGTAGTTTCACCTCTGTGCGCGCGCGCGCACACACACACATACACACACACACGCACGCACGCACGCACGCACGCACGCACACACACACACACACACACACACACACACACACACGAGAGGAAAACAACTTGACAAAGCTTTGACAGAGTGAGAGCGTGTGGTGACGGCACCATAGCGGTGTAGGGCTGGCGCACCCTGCCCCTATAACAGGGAACCTATCTGCAGACCTGACAGGACTCACACGCGGGAGCTCTTTTGACTGCCATTGTTGTGGCATATTAATATTAATCAGGTAGTTCCCTGAGGGAGTGCTTTTTTTTTTTCCCTGTGAAGATACAACATTTTTTGAATCTCATTTACCGTCCCTGGTCTGCACACCAGAAACACAGTTCTTTTGTGCCAAGGAACTGTCACACCGATACGATTGCCTTTCCTTCTCCTCATTTTGAGAGGAGTTTCGATAATTTGGCACCTACAGGAACGCTGATGTGCGATGAGCCTGTTGATCCAGATTGCACTTAGACAGGAAAAGGAAGTCACTCCTGACACAACGTTACAGTAACCAGTCACATCATAACTTGTACGTTAATTTCTCTGCACTTATGGAAACCTGTCCCTATGGAGTTGTAGATGTGCCAACGAATTTGAGCTGAAAGAACAGAGAGCTGAAATACACGAAGTGGATTAACAAAACGGAAATCCTGTATATTGAAATATTAGTGAAATATTGGAGCAGTTTTGATCACAGAAGCTTGCAGTGCTTTGCAGGGTGGAGGATGTTTAAATCTCCATTGCACACCTCCCACAAAGGCTCAGTGATGTTTACATCTTAGGAACAGGGCAGTCATGGAAGGTATTTCACTTCCTTTTTATGTTCATGACGCCGCTCCTGAATTTTTTGTGTGGTTAGCATTGTCATCTTGGCATGTGGGACCACAGTGATGGTCTTCTTTTATGGACCACGGTGAAAGATAAATGTTTGTAACATAGGATGTACCAGGCACTGTAGAAATACTTCATGATCTTTGGCTCTTATAGAAATGTGCAAAAACCACACACAAGACTTGATGATTTCCATGACAATACTAACCTTACCATTATACACTACTACTACCACTACTACTACTACTACTTCTGGCTGCTCCAGTTAGGGGGCGCCACAGCAGATAATCCGTTTCCATCTCTTCCTGTCTTCTGCATCTTCCTCCATCATGCCAGCCACCTGCATGTGCTCTCTCACCACAACCGTAAACCTCCTCTTTGGCCTTCCTCTTTTCCTCTTGCCTGGCAGCTCCATTTTCAGCATCCTTCTCCCAATATATCCGTCATCTTGACAATCTTGATCTTCAGAATCAGAAACACTTTGTCGTTTCATTTGATGCACTTGTGCACATGAAATGAAACAAAACATAATTTCCCCCCGCCCACAGCAATGCAACACAATGACAAAAACACATATCTGTAAACTAAAAGAACTGCAAAAAACCCATATATCCAAACTAACACATACATTAAAAAAAACAGTCCAGGAGAGTGAACGCCAGCCAGGATGACTGTCGGAACAGCCAGTCTGCAGGGGCTAGCAGCTAGCCCAGCCTGCCCCACTCCCACATCCAGTCAGACCGCCCTCGGTGCTTCCTCCTCAGGTGCAGCTCCAGGCGGGAGGCCGTGGTCCCTGGGCCTACCGGATGCAACAGACCAGGCTCCCTCAGCTGATCCAACGCCAGCTCCCCCAGCCAGACACCTCCGACACACCTCCCCCATACCCCACACGATGACACAAACGCAGACGCAGACAAATACACTGCACAGTTGACGCCAGGCGAAGCGGCCGCCAGACCGCCCTCGGTGTTAGCGGAACCGCTGGTCTGCATGGGCTAGCAGTTAGCTTAGCCTGCCCTGCATCCGCGTCCTGTCAGACCACCCTCGGTGTTTCTGGTCCCTCGGCCCACAGGACGCAGCAGACCAAGCTCTCCCAGCCGATCTAATGCCAGCTCTCCCAGCCATCAAACGAAATCGACGATCACAGACATAATTCTTCACCCGATGACACAAACTCAGATGCAGACATAGACATGGATAAAGACACTGCATAGTCGGAACTGGGGGAGGCTGCCGCGAACGTGAGTTCGTGCTGTCATTTCACCCTTATTCTTGAAATCGGTACCAGTACGCTTCTTCTCCACTGCTCAGGCATCTTCTCACTTTCCAAGATTGTGTTAAGGAATCTACAAAGCCAACTCGATAAAAGTTGGGACGTTATGGAAAATGCAAATAATTTTTTTTTAAATTAGATTTCTAAATTTTATCTACTTTGACTTGTATTTCATTGCAGACAGCATGAATACAACATATTTCATGTTTTTTTTCTGGTCAACTTCATTTCATTTGTAAATATACATCAATTCCTGCCATTCAGGCCTGCAGCACATTCCAAAAAAAGTTGGGAAGGGGGCAATTTAGGGCTAGTAATGAGGTAAAACAATTAAATAATGATGTGATTTGAAACAGGTGATGTCACCAGGTGATTGTAATCCTGATTTGGTACAAAAGCAGCATCCAGGAAAGGCCTAGTCCTTTAGGAGCAAAGATGGGCCTAGGATCACCAGTTTGCCAACAAATGCATGAGAAAATTATTGCAGTGTTTAAAAACAATGTTCCTCAAAGAAAGCTAGGAAGGGATTTGAATATTTCACCCTCTACGTTGCATAACGATTCAAAGAGTCAAGGCATCAGGAGGAATTTCAGTGCTTAAGGGGCAAGGGTGCAAGCCTAAGCTGAATAACCATGCTTTCCGATCCCTCAAACGGCATTGCATCAAGAACCGTCATTCTTCCATAAGTGATATAACCACATGGGCTCAGCATTACTTTGGCAAACCTTTGTCAAGCACAATATGTACTTACATCCACAAATGCCAGTTACAACTTTACTGTGCAAAAAGGAAGCCTTACGTTAACCATGTCTAGAAGTGCTGTCGACTTCTCTGGGCTTGGAGGCATCTGGGATGGCCCATCACACAGCTGAAACCTGCATTGTGATCAGATGAAACAGTATTTTGGGTTTTTGTTTTTTTGTGTGGAAGAGATGAACGCCATGTGCTCTGGACCAGAGGAAAAGGACCATCCAGGCTGTTACCAGCAGCAAGTCCAAAAGCCAGGGTCTGTCATCGTATGGGGTTGTGTAAGTGCCCTTGGCAAAGGTAACTTACACTTCTGTGATGGAACCATTCATGCAGAAAAGCACATAGAGATTTTGGAGCAACATATGCTGCCTTCAAAACGGCATCTTTTCCAGGGACGCCCATGCATATTTCAACAAGACAATGCAAAGCCAAATTCCACACACATTACAAAGGCATGGCTGCGGAAGAAGAGGGCGCTGGTGCCAGACTGGCCTGCCCGCAGTCCCAACCTGTCCCCAACAGAGTATGTGGCACACTTTGAAATGCAAAATACGACAAGAAGACCCTGTACTGTTGCATACCTTAAGACTTGTTTACAGGAAAAATGGGACAAAATTACACCTGAAACGCTTTATCACTTGATGTGTTCAGCTCCTAAACATTTTTTAAGTGTTGTGAAAAGGAATGGCAGCATTACAAAGTGGTAAATGCTTTACTGTCCCATTTTTTTCAAAAAATTATAAGATTCATGAGGTAAAACGTCAAATAATGTGCTGTTGTGTTGTTTTCAATGTCATATGTGCCAAAGATAATTTACAAATCACTGTTCTCAGTTTTAATTTTTATTTAACATACCGTCCTAACTTTTTCTGATTAGGGGTTGTAGTTAAAAATTCCACTGCCTTCTCTCCTAAACATCACCATGCTTCCATAGGTATGTCATCTGGACCAAATGCTTTTCCACTCTTGATCCTCTTCATAGCTGCCCTCACTTCCTCCTTGCTAATCCACGGCACTTCATGATTCACTATGCCCACATCACCCAACCTTCCCTCGCTCTCATTTTCTTCATTCATCAGCCCCTCAGAGTACTCCTTCCACCTTCTCAACACACTCTCCTCACTAGTCGGCACATTTCCATGTCTATCCTTGATCACCCTAACCTGCTGCACATCCTTCCCAGCCCAGTCCCTCTGTCTAGCCAATTGGTACAAGTCCTTTTCTCCTTCCTTAGTGTCTAATCTCTCATACAACTCACCATGCGCCTTTGCCACCTCTCTCTTCGCTTTACACTGCATCTCCTTGTACTCCCGTCTTCTTTCTTCATCTCTCTGACTATCCCATTTCTTCCTTGCCAACGTCTTCCTTACCATTATACACTGATGAGCCAAAACATTATGACCATTCACAGGTGAATTAAACAATGTTGATTATCTCCAAATAAGGGCACATGTCAAGGTCTGGGTAGATTAGATGGTAAGTGAACAATCAGTTCTTGTAGTCAACGTGTTGGATGTAGGAGTAAAGACCTGAGTGACTTTGACAAGGGCCAAATTGTTACCAGAGCATCTCTGAAATGGCAAGGCTTGTGGGCCACTGCCAGTTAGCAGTGGTGAGTACCTACCAACAGCGGTCTGAGGAGGACCAAACCGGCTACAGCTGTTAGGCGTCCAAGGCTCATCGATGCACAAGGGCAACGAAGGCTATCTCATCTGGTCTGTAGCCACAGACTGGTCAGTTTCCATGATGACCTCTGTCCACCATTGAAAGCACCTACAATGGGCACGTAAGCATCAGAACTCGACCTTGGAGCAGTGGAAGAAGGTGGCCTGGTCCCATGAATCGCATTTTCTTAGATCACGTGGATGGCCATGTACGTGTGTGCGGTTTAGGTAAGTGATGGAACTAGGTTGCACTGTAGGGAGACGACAAGCCGGTGGAGAGAGTGTGATGCTCTGGTCAATGTTCTGCTGGGAAACCCTGGGTCCAGCCATTTATGTGGACATCAATTTGACATGTGCCACCTACCTAAATATTATTGAAGAACAGGTACACCCCTTATGGCAGTGGTATTCCCTGATGGCAGTGGCCTCTTTCAGCAGGATAATGCGCCCTGCCACACTGCACACATTGTTCAGGGATGGTTTGAGGAACATGATGAAGTGTTCAAGGTGTTTCCCTTGGCCTCCAAATTCTCCAGGGCCCTGTTTCAGAGAGTGGATTTCGTGAAAACTCAGTTAGTTGCCTCAGAGTTGAAGGAAACTCTGGGTTTTCAGTTTCACAAAGCCAACTCTGAGTCAGTTACTATGGCAACATACTCTGTGAAGATAACCTGCTTGCTGACAGGTTTTCTTCAACTAGACCTGAGGCTCTCCTCCTCTAGCTGAAGCCTGCAGACTGAAGCAAGTGTCAGACATGGCCTGTCCTTTTCTTCAAGAGCCACTTGATATTGAAGCACAAATACGCCGCAGAAATCTCTGTCGGGAGAGAGTCATCAGACCCCGCTCACATGTTTTATCATTCCCTGATGAGTATCTGTTTGGAAGCATTACTGTTTTTCTGCACGATCGATCATTTATCTGAACAATACTCCCAGCCTTCATTTTGTTCATGTCACACATCGCAGACATGCTCTCAGTTTGGAACTAATTCTTTGTGTTGCACTTCGTTTTTGTTTTTTTTTGCCAATGGGAGTTTACTATAAAATTGGTGATGCTGATCATATTTCTAAGGTATCCGTCTGTCAGGTTGTCGGAGATGTGACTCTTGCACTGAAGCGTTTACTGTACTCTTTTGTGGTGTTCCCAAGTCCACAAGACTCATCAAAGAGGAATCCCACAGAACTGCAGGTATCAGTCTAAGCAATAATTAATTGATTTTGTATGAAGCTGTGAGATTTGAAGCACTAATTAGTTAATTTGATATATTTTAGGGTTTCCAGGTGTGATTGGCTGCATAGATGGCGCTCCTATTCCTATCACAGCTCCTTCAGTAAATGAAGGAGATTATGTTAATGGGAAGTCTTTCCACAGCATTAATGTGCAGGTAGGCCTAAATAGTAGCGTTTGGCAGTCCAAATGATAGATACTCCACAGTACAGCTACTGCTGCTAATTACACTTCTGCACCGTGGAGATCATATGTGATGCAGCCCACATCCCACACCGTCAGCAGTGTGGAAGCAAAGAGGCCTGGGTTTGTGCGTTGAAGTGAGTGTTTTTGTGAGTGTACACTGAGTGCTAGATTTACCCGTGGTGTCGATATGTTATAATCAATATTTTGTTTCCTCCTATTACAACTGGAAATTTAAACTGTATCCTCGTATTATCATAGGAGAGCTCGATGGTTACCTGCTTGGTGACAGAGGGTACCCCAGCCCTATTTTCCGAACCCCCTACCTTGATCCTGACTGAGCCCAGCCCGCAGCAACGTTTTAACTTGGCTTACTGCAGGACGCGAGTCAGGGTGGAGATGACCAGTGGGATGCTCAAGGCCCAGTTTCAGTGCCCACATAGGCTCAGGGTCACCCCAGAAAGGGCACGTGACAATATTTTGGCATGTGTGATTCTCCACAACATTGTCACAATTAGAGGAGAACAACGTCCAACTCAGCCAGTGAACGATCCTGATAAGGATCCTGACCACCCCGCGAACGCACGAGATGGAGGAGCA